>NW_028263373.1:7825755-8113255 GCF_051168715.1 Poecilia mexicana | reverse complement strand
TCAAAGAAATGAAGACCCAGATTAAAGAAACAGTGAAAAGAACTAGAGCAGCACATGCTGATTGCATCTCTCTGTCTCTAAAAGAAATTGGGAAACTAAGAAAAGAAAAACAAAGAAATAAAAAAAAAGTTTCCTCTTTGCTGTTTCGAGGGGTGGAAGTTGTGACAGACAGCTTCTGCTCCAACACCACTCCTGTGAGAATAACCCAGCTGTCAGAGATGTTAACTGGGATGTAAAAAAGACGGAGCGAGGCAAACACGGTGAGGGCCGCTGTCACAATGACACTGTCTGATGAGGGGCTGAAAGCCAGGGAGATCAAGACAGCAAGTGGGCATACGGTATCTGGGATGCTTTATTTTATTTTATTTTTTTTTGACAGATCCACGTTTGAATTTGAATTGTTTTGACCGTGAAGATCAACAACAGAAAGCCGGATCCCTTTTCTGTGGAGCGCGTTATAAGTGTAGATTTAACCATTTTCCCGCTGAATGCAAAGAACAATGAAAGGGTGTGATTTTGTTCATTCTGGACGGTCGTCGAAATTCGATTCCAGCGCCAATTCTCAACAAATCATGTCTGAAGGCTCTTTACGACGCAGTCCCAGGTTTTGTTCTGATATTTATTCAATGTGACAATATAATTGCATAAGAGACCAGTGGAATGTTTTTAAATGAACATCTAACCCTAAGGTCATTTATTAAAATAATAATAATGATAAAAAAAAAACTATGTTTATTGCTGCAGAACTCTGCTCTAAATTAGTTGTTTCAATTCAGCTGTTCAGGACCTGCTGTTTAGAATATCTCGGCTCATCGCTTCATTTTTGCGGTCGGGTTTCTCAGCGTTGATGTGTGTGTAGTTGGTCAGAGAGGCACCGTGGTGTCATGGCGTCGCGTTACTGACTCCACTCTCAGAAGCAAACAGAAGAATAGAGTTTCTGCCATGTCTGCATCAGATTTCCTTTAGGGAAAGAAAAAATGTTATATATAATTTAAAGTTTTCAATGCGAGAACTTTAGTTCGAAGCTCTACGTTCCCTCAAAGTCTGAAACCTGCTCTGAGATTTTCTTACTTTTCTTTCTTTTTATGCTTTGATGTGTTTTGAATGTTTGTTTTCATGCTTGACTCTGTGCACTTATCTTTAAAATAGTCAAAATAAATCGAGTCAAACTGAAAATAGCACTACATTTCAGGTCAAAGAGTGTCGAAAATATGCAACAACTAAACTTGTTGAGATTTATTAGATCTCAACAAATTTGGATGAAATAAGGGTAATGTCAGTGTTTTAGTTCAGTTACATCTTTAGTCTGCAACAGTTGTTGAAACGGGTACATTTTGAGATACATCCACCAAAACTAAATTGTCTACCTGAGGTTGACCAAAGGACAGCACTTTAATCAATCTGTAACTCTGGGGTCGTCTGCGCAGCGGGTCAGTCTAAGGAGTGAGGATTATGCCAAAGCACTCCACTGAGTGACAGATCTGCCTCTAGCAGCGTGGCTAACAACTCGGTCAGCTGATTCAACTTGCGTGTACCGCCACTGGGGTTTGTGGAGACGTAATTTAGAGAAAGTGCCTTTTTCTTATATGTTGTTCTTAGATGTAACGGGAAAGAGAACAGGAAAAGATAAGGGAGCAAGAAGAAAAAGAAGACAAAAAATCACTGTGTGCGTTGAATATAAACAAGCACACGTGGATCAGAGGTTAGGTGTTTACCTCTGCAATGCAAATGATGCAATTCTTTTATTTCAAACAAGACATTAGAGCATTTTGATAATGTGTTATAAATGCACATGCAGACATATAGGAGATCTTGTTAAGTTATATTACGACTAACTGTCTTCTTGGAGGCAATGCTTTAAATGGCAAAGAGGTGTTTGGTATTGATTTTGTGCTGCACATTCAAGGGGTGATGTAAGGTTTATCAAGCATGTTTGACGTTTTCCCTATTCCCTGACTTGTTCTGTCAGCTGCAACAACAATGCTCTGCTAGATCACTGACAATCATCAAAGACATCCAATGAGTTTCCGACTACTTTGCTTTTACTCCACAAACAGGAGGACCGTAATGGAACTAAAGAAACTGGAAGGAAATCACACGTCGTGGCCGCGCCAATCGATTAACCGAAACCTTTTCAGAGTAATGAGAAATAGCGGTCGGTGGCCGCGTTTACGAGAGCGGATTGATTACTCTCACTTCTTCTCTCTTCCCCTTTCCCCCTCGGCTCTCCTCAGGTTTAACCAGCGCTGACACTGTGGTGAATATGCGGAAGGTCACTCATCAGACCATTACCGAGGAGCTGTCCAAGACGGTGCTGCTCCCCTGCCTCTTCACCCTTCGCCCCGGCGGCAGCTCTTTCCACGAGCCCCCCAGGATCAAATGGACCAAGGTTTGGGGTCAGAGAGGCTCCGACGGCCTGCAGAAGGAGCAGTCGGTCCTGGTGGCCAAAGACAACGTGGTCAAGGTGCAACAGTGACCAATAAAATATGAATCACTTCGCTGGATATTAACTGTCTTCCTCCACAGTTATCATCGCTTCCTTTATTTTATTATTCACTGTTTCTCCACATTTCTCAGGTGAAAAAGGCCTTCCAGGGTCGTGTGTCGCTCCCTGGGTACAGTAAGGACCGCTACAACGCTAGCCTTGCTCTGACCGGGTTGCGGTCCAGTGACTCTGGACTTTATCGCTGTGAAGTTGTGGTGGGCATCAACGACGAGCAGGACACCGTTCCACTGGAGGTCACAGGTAAACAAAGTGTTATCTATATTTGAACAGTTGTTTGTAGGTTGGTGCGACCAAGAGGTTAAAATAAAAAGCTGCTCTCAGATACAACAGGACACTTTTATGAGATTGCTCTTTTCGCACTGGTCGGATCGAAAGGCTGGAATTTAAAAAGACAAACACACAAAAAAGTTAATTTCTTGTTTGACTGGACTTGAACTGGACATGTGGTTCTCAAAAAGTGCTTTGAAAGACATTTGTTCCAATTTGGCACCGATTTAATAAACTGAACACAATTAATTATAAACGGAAAGAACTTCAAAAAGCGTGACAAGAAAAAAACCGAGAAGCTTGGAAGCACACTGTGGTGCTCGTTCAGGACTTTTCAAGGATTTGTGAAACTGCACATAATTGTGACTATTTCCATTTGTTTTTACTTGTATAACTGTGTAAATTGTTTTTGGTAACACTTTATTTGACGGGGTATGTAATGCCTTTGTTGATCTGGAAATCCTATAGTACAGAACAAAACGGTCGTGAGAAAAATCAAAGTCTTAAGGCTCATATCAGCTTCACTGTCATTTCCACTCAATTGCAGTTTAATCAGTTAAGCAAATTCTCCTTCATGTATTTAATTTCATTTTCTTCTCTATCTAGTCACTTTACCTAAAAATAATTATCTACACATATCAAAATGACTAGAATCTACTAATATCAAACACTAAGAATATTAGATTATAGAATATACTAAAACTTGAGTTTATTCTCATGAATAAAAAGAATCATCAATTCTGTATCCTAGCAGTTCGATTGACACCTTGCAAGAACTAAAAGGCTCTCTGAGCCTTTATTTGCTGCTGTTTGTAAGATTTTGCTTTCGAAATTAATTAGATGTCTCACATACAGCGGCTTGATCGATAAGACTGCCTTCAACAACAGACACGGTGCTGATTTACGGCAGCTGTAATTTCTTTGGATATTTATAATTGCTTAATTGATTATTCATAATTACTCATCAACCCAGATACTCAGAGAGGATCAGTGAGGACTTTGCTGCGCATAACAATGGAGTAAAACGCTGCCTCGTTTTAAAGTACCTTCTTTGTTCAAAATAAAAATTTCTGCACTTGCATCGACTTGGGCTGCGTTTATACAAGATCACCGCCTGGAAACCGTGGGAATTTTTGGATGATGGTTGGAGAAACGTTCCACGTTTAGACAAGACCACCTTGAGTCAGCTGTAGTTGTCATGCCAGGCCACTATATGGCGCTGTGATTTTAGCACGTTATCGAAACGCGCATGGGCTTATCTACCACCTCATTTAGAAAACGCATGTTTCTGTCTACTACGAGCCAAGTGTTTTCCACTGAAGATCGACTCTGTGTAAACAGAGCCTTAGTTTTATTTATGGCTATACTAAATAAAGAGTTGGGTTTATTAAAATGCCAGTTTGAGGTACAACATCTTCAACTAACATTAGATTATCAATAGTACAGAGACCCTCCTCCAAATTATTGAGTTCGGTTGTTCCGATCACTTCCATGGCCACAGGTGCATAAAGGCATGCAGACTGCTCTTATAGCTGCAAGGCGGATTCAAATCTTTAAGCTCTTTAAGCCTATGTATCAAGACTGGAATTTTATTAAAGTTCATTAATACATAAAGTCAGGCATTCAGACCTTTGGGAGTACAGTGGACCCCGGCCTGTTTGCACTTCAGTATTCATGAATTCATTGATTTTTCTGTGGAATGAATTTTAACTGTTTCTATTATATTCTATTAACAGTTCACGAACATCTGTGCTTCCTAAACCATGCAATTACCACATGCGCACTGGATCGTGTGCGTGATTATCTAAACATCTGACATTCTGTGTAATCTTGTAACATTTTTCTGCATTTTTTTTTCTCAGTGGTTCTCTGTGACGAGTATTTGAAACCACTGAGTATTTCCTGAGGAACCTTGGTTTCATCTGTAGAAAACATTCCTTATCAAAATCTCTGCTGCACTCGGTGGCGGCGTTAACACTTTGTCTTCCACGTCTGCAGCTATGAATACTAATAACTCTGTTTTCCATGTGAGGTTAATACAGCCGTTACAGTTGTTTACTGTCCCTGCTGAACGTGTGATGATGGGGAATGGTGAAAGGCACTTGGAAACATTAAACATTATCCCACTGAGCTATTTAAGTACTACTAGTTCTTCACCTTTAGCTTTGTATGGTTCTTTTTAAACAAATTAGCTAGTAATAGATTGGAGAGTTTCAAAGACTTTGTTAAGGTGTTGTAGCTTTAAAGCTGTCGGCACATTCTGTCCAGTTCAAGCACGTTTATGTTTAATGGCAAGCTGCTATAATCACCAGAGCAACCGCACACCTTGGAGCAAACTGTGCTAGTATAAATATAGCTAACACCAGCGCTAAATGCAGTGACCTTATTATTTTGGAGAGGCACAGCATGCTACAATAGCCACTGTTTTAAGTAACACAAACATCATTTTCTCCTTGTCCATAAATTGCCCTTAAGGGAAAACGCGTGAACTACAATGCGGGGAAATCAGGCAATTGTGTCTTATCCGTTTTCCATTTTTCTAGGTTTTGTCTGCGGGACGTAGAGCCCAGTTCTCCCTTCTTAAATAGCAGCATCTTCATTAACCCTAATATGATGCTTTTGAGAGCCTGTGTCCTGCAACTCTTGGCCAATCACTGCCTCTTGTTCAGAATGAAACCGTTTATGAAGCCGGTGAGGAGCAACCGTCTCTGCGGTTTGGTCTTTATTGGCAAGACCTGCAACGTGACAGCGCTCGACCCTTCTCGCTAATTCTGTTCAGGCATCAAATTGGTCATTTGCAAGTATTGATACTGCTCGGCCGTATCGTTACATAATACTCCACACCACTCATTTCATGCTCAGAACTGTGTTTCATTTTTTAATCTTCACTTTCTTCTCCCACATATTCATTCTCTCTTATCCATTTTAGGTTTGTAAGTGGCTACATGCAACTAACATAAGTCAAGAGGCAGAGATTATGTAACTCTGAAATGCTTTCTGAATATATTTGTACTACTCTCCATAATAGTTTGAGCCGCTTTAAATACAACTCTAAACTATATATAATTGTGTTTGCTCTTATTTTAGAGTAGTAGTCCTCGTAGATGTGTTTAAAACAAAAAAGAAGTTTAAAAATAATTTTGCACTGATGTTAAAAAAAGCGGTTTCCCCGTTGGGTCAGTTATTGGTGGGCTGGTGGAGAATCTGTTCACCACTATTCTCCATAACTGCTTACGAAACAAAATAATAATTATAATAATAAAAACAGAGTGGAGTGAAAGGAGAAAATGAGTGCCACACATTCAGTCTCGTTTCTGTTTCCATTCCTCCAAATGATTAAATTGTTGTCAGTGTGGAAAAATGCAACTTTATTAGTAGAAATTTTGTTTTTGGACCTTTTTGGCAAACAGACATCTCACTTGAATATCATGTTATGCTGTTTTTCTCATTTTTGAATAAATAGTAGACACTGATCGACTTGAAGCCGTTATGAAGCCGTCTGTATTAAAAAAAATCAATAACTTTATAAATCTAAAGAAGCTTATTAGTAGTCACTTAGTATAACATTTGTTTATTCTAATGTGGCACATTTTAATTTATTTATATCTGAACCTAAATAGTTATTTAGTATTTGTTGAGCAGTAAATACAATCTATAATAATTCTTAATTAAAAAGCAACAGCTTACTGCTTGTTGGAATAAAATTATTTGAGTGATTAGAGATTCATATGTGCTCTCATTGTGATTTGTTTCATGACATATTGCATTAAAGTCTAGTCAATTTAATATCTAAGAATGATGTTAGAGATAATTACATTATTTTCTTCTTTTAATTTTAAACTGGACTGTCTTTGTCATTCTCATAAAGTCATAAAGCTAAGAACGGGAAAAAATATATATAAGTTCCTATGAGAATTAATAAGTTTTAAAGCTCCACATTTAAAAAAAAAACAAAAAAAAAACGTTATTAAGCAGGTCCTGTTTAATTTCCAGTTTTTATTCCGAGAATCAAGAGCAGTTTTGCCTCCTAACTCTTAGCAAGAAAGCAGATGAGCATATTTCATAGAGTTACGCCCTAAAATTAATGTTTTGGATCCAAGTTTCATTCCTGTTGTTTCAGAGTCCTCTTGAATTGAAATTCTGCGTCTGCTTTTTCTGCTTTCACAAATTAATACCGTGTTTTGTTTTTTTTTTTTTTTGTTTTTTTTTCGTCCAACAATGACAGAGTTTGCCCAGGATGCTGCACCCTGCCAGGGGGGCAAAGAGTACCAGCTACTCACCATGCTGAAACGAGGGCATCATTCAGTCACATATGGTGCCTCTCTGCTCTTCCCCTTAGAGACCGTGTGAGGATGTGCAAAGATGCTGAGAGTAAAAATAGACATAAGGTGCTGGGCATTCAGCCCTCCTGTGGAACAGGACAGGGTTTCCTCTTACTGAGAGGAAAGTTATTTGTCTCTCCTGCATACATATTAACGAGCAAACTAGCATCTCTGTTTGGACAAAGTCCCACAGCCTCAAATCAAAGGGATTGGAGGATGAAAATAAGGGCAAGAAAAAAAAAAGGAGATATTTCAGAGGGTTTATGCTCCATATAGCTAAGAGAAGGAGAATGACCGAAAAGCCAGACGGTCTGCAGAGACTGAGGAGAATTCTGTTTGCATCTTACGTTCAAAACACCGGCGCTAGCTTTTTTTTTTTTGCACTAAAGCCTGTAGTGTTATTCTTATACTTAAACGGCCTCTTCGGCATCCGTCTCACATGGAATCTCTCACTTTCCCAGACAAAGTCATAGAGGATAAAGGAGGCAAAAGCACACAAGCTTGCATGACACGGGCTGGTCCTCAGGGGCGTGTGAATGTCGGGCAGAGATTGGTAGATGGACGTGTGGACCTTTCACAGTTCAGCTGAGCTAGTTTCTTCTAGTCAATTTCATTTTCTCACCACCCTTTTTCAGCATTTGTGCGTACCCAGAAGCCTCGGTTCGTGCGCTGCGGTACAAGCTCCGACAATGGTACTTGGACTGCTTGTTATCGTTCTTACTACAATTTAACGGTGTCATAGTTTTAAGAACAAGTAATTGCCTTATGTTATCTTTTTTTTTTTTTTTTAAAGAACAGTTTGCCAATCAGCTTATACTTTAACAACTTTCATAATTAAACAGCTACGCTTCAGTAGCAAGTGTTGTGAGGCTCTCCTTCATTTTTCATGCCTTGAATGTTTGTGTGTTTTTATTTTTTACTGAAAACATATAAAAAAAAAGATTTCTCTTTTTGATACTCATAACAAAAACAAAACAAAACATAGGAGCCATGTATCAGCCAGCTGACCATCAGTGCACATCAACATGCATATGAGGTATAAATCATGACATACATTTTTAGCTATTTTGAAATCATACCATGTTTATTGTGAGACAACTCATGCTGATGTAGGAATACAATCAAAGCATAAAAACCTCTGCTTCGGTTCAAAGGTTAAAATTTGTGGGTTTTTCAAATGGATGTGCTCAGTGTGACCAGACTAAATATGTATTTCTCTGATTTGTATTCACGTATATGGTTGTATACAACGGTGCCTAAAAGATCGAACAAGATACTAATTACTAAAAGTCTGAATAAATTTTATTTTTCTTTTCACTCCAACTATCCCTATGTTTTATATGCAAGACGGCCGTTTTGGTTTTCCAACCTGAAATTTAGATTTCTGACTGTGAAACTTCTAAGTTTGATAGTTTCATTTTAAGAGTAAAGCACTTTGTATTGCCTTGTTGCTGAAAATGTGCTTTGCAAATAAAATTACCTTTACCTTTAAGAGAGCAGACTGCAACACTAATGTGATACTTTTCGTAAAAATGCTAAGGAGTCACTGCCTTTAAGAATTCAATGCACATACCTGCTGAAAGCTTTCCGTCTATGCATCTGACTTTAATATGCGACCTGACAGCGCTGTTGGTACCCGCATCCAGCAGCCGCTGAGTGACGGGGATTTTACACCCTGGCAGGAGTGCCAGTCTACAGAAAGCATTGTTGCTCCGTTCCTTTGTTTGCCTTGCTTGTCATTCCATCATGAACTTAGAAGCAGGGAAAATTCAGCACAGAGACTCTGTGTGTAGAGCTGAAGCAGTAAGATAAATATCCCCACTGCTTGTTACACACTGTATCCAAGGGCAACATATGTATTTTTTATTTTTTTATTTTTTTTATTGAGCCGATCGACGACCTGGTATAAATCAGACATGTACAGTACACGCAGGTTGCTGAACCCCAGCTCTGCCGGTTTGTCCTGCACAGATGGAACAATGTCAACACATGATGACTAGAGCTAGAGGGCTCCACTGTTTACCTCCGCGGATGAACGTGCTCGTGCTTTAATGGCGCCAGGCTGCTGTTCATAAAACGTGCTGAGATTTTCAGGCCGTAAATTTGCGTTGTTTTCTCCCTGCTTGTTCCGGTGTCTTGTGTCTCGTCCATCAATCGATCCCTTTTATTTATAAAGCAGGTCAAAGTGCTACACAGAACTATAAACAATAAACCCACAAAATGAAATGTGCCTTTGTTAAAATGTGTGGAAAGTGGATGGACTGAGCGCGGATGATCCGGTTCAGGAACCGCAGCCAAAACATCAGCCACATCCTCTGTGGCACTCAGAGAGCGTACTATTCCACAGATGGCTGTCACAGTACTGGAGAGCGGTATTTCCTTAGGTATTCTTGGGCCTGTTAATAGACCAATGCCTGGGGGTAGCGGGTCTGCAAGTAAATGATTGCCCAAGACCATTAAGACAATTTAAAAGCCACTAAAAAGAAATTAAAAATACATTCTGAGATGTACAGGGAGCTAATGCAAAAATTTTAACGCATTATCTTTGTTTATATCTCAGGTGTAGTGTTCCACTACCGGGCCCCTCACGATCGCTACGCCTTGTCCTTCGCTGATGCCAAGAGGGTGTGCATAGAGAACTCGGCCACCATTGCAACACCCGGCCAGTTGCAATCAACCTTCGCCGACGGCTATGAGAACTGTGACGCCGGCTGGCTGGCAGACCAGACTGTAAGGTGAGGCAAAAAGATTTCCTCTCCTGTGCAGAGTTTCAAAGTCTATGCAAATGGAATAGTAGGAAAAGAGGACTTAGGTGTTGTACACGTTTGTATAAGTATGGGGGGAAAAAAAAAATACTCGAGTCTCTCTGCAGCATATCGTCTTTTTCTGTTATTTCTCCTTCGGCGAAAATGTAGCCAGGCATACGATTGTCTGGAATCCAAGTGGCAGAATAGAATGCTCTTCATGCACACTACAGCTATATTCGACTATCAGTTCAGTTGCGAGGCTTTCTGCAGTGAGTGAATATTTTAAGAACTTCCAAATAGCTTCACTTCTTATCTTGTCAAAATATGTGAATTCTAAATTAAAACCGTGCAACAGAATTGAAACTGATTGCCTGTTTGATGACTGGAAAATGAGTTATTTACATCTGCACCATTAGAGCTGCCTGTAAGGAGGATCGCATGTGCTTTATTTTTTTTTTTACCATTTTTTGTTAAATCCCCTGAAAAAAAAACAAGAAAAAAAAAAAAACTCCCAATGAGATCTTGTCTAATTCCCCGTATCTCCATTTTAATTCCAAATCACTGTTGCTTCGGCGGGCAGAAACGCTGTTTGTTGTCCTCCTGACAGCTTCTCCTTGCAGTGACGCTTCTTTCTTCCCAGTTGCTCCTTCAGTCCTGCAGCCTTGCTGTTTTTTACTTGCTGGCCATCTAATTGGTCCAGATTCAAGAGTTTCTGATGGCACATCAGCCACGAGGGAGGTGTCCAATTAATCCAAGAGGAAAAACACAAAGAAAGCCATTGTTGTTTGTTCAGCCACAAGCAGAAATAGAGCAGCAGAAGCCACAGACACCATATATATATATATATATATATATATATATATATATATATATATATATATATATATATATATATGTTTGTACACACACGTGGACAGACTTTATGTGCACACTGTATATTTGACTCTATATGCTTTTTTTTTTTACAAGTCCCTGTATACCTATTGCAATCTTTTAATCAATGTTCTGGAGGAATAAGTGTAAAAGTTTGGCCCCAGTATGGATCGCCGTTTCTTTCTGCTGTTCAGGCATACCGAGTCGCTGCAGGAATTACTGATTGTTTTACCCTCTGCTTTGCTTCTCGCCTCTCCTTCTCTCACTGTTTCTCTGCTGCCGTTTTACAGAACATGTCGCAACATGAGAAACGGTTTAGGCATAACTTGAAAGTAAAATATAACTAAAAACAAAACAGTTAAAACGAGTTAAGGGAATATACAGCACACATCCTGCTCTTGGCAGGACATAGCTTTTACTTTTCTCTCTGTGGTATTACTGTCAGGGTTGGGAATTTGAGGGTTTTTTTTTTTTTTTTCCTTGGGAAGATGTCTTTAAACTTACTGTATTCAGAGCAGAAAATGATAAAAGTGTTGCTGGGTTTTCATCTTCTACTCGGGAGCATGGACCCATCCCTGGGGGACTCGGTCTGTCTGCGGCTGCTTTTTTTCATGGCCAATCCATATAAATCTTGCTCTTTCTTCTTTAACTCTCTCTATGTTTGCTCCTTCCACTTGGTTTCCTCTGCAGGTACCCCATCCAGTCGCCTCGGCCCGGCTGCTATGGTGATCGGGAGGACTCGCCCGGTGTTCGTAACTATGGCAGCAGGGCTCCCGATGAGCTGTTTGATGTCTACTGCTTTGCAAAAAAACTTCAAGGTGAGAGTCAGGAAGCCATTAATTTGAGTTAATCCGAGCAGGTCTTTTGGTTCTGGTCTGCTTTCCCAGCCACAGAACCAGAACCAAGCATGGAGAAGTAGCATTCAGCTTCTATGTGCCATAAATCTGGAACAAACTTCAACTTCTAGAAAACTACAAAACAGCCAAATATTATAAATCGAGGGTAAAACCAACCTGTTTAGGGTTGACTTTGATTAATAACAACTGGGACATCATAAAGTGTAGTGTGTTTTTTTTAAAAGTGTGATTGTTTTTCTTTACTTGCCTCTGCAATGTAATGAGGTTTGTCCTCGTGTTTGTGGTTTTCCTTCTAATCATGTAAAAGTAATTTGAATCGCCTAAATATTGCGTTAATATAAGATTCAGTACTTATAATTGTCCATGTAAACATACACTAGAGGATTACTGATTCCTAACTAAACAGTGGTCTCCTAAAGGAAGCATAGCGTTTCTTTCATTGTGCGATTTCCAATCTCCAGATTCTAGAACTACTAAACGGTGTCACTTCTGCAGTGTAGTTACAGCTCCAGATCAAATTACTCTTGCTCACAAGTCAGTGTGTTCCTGTTTTGATAAGAGAAGTGGTCAAATACAAAGCTACCAAATTGCAAAAATATAAAACGACGTCGAAGCAGAAGTGACCATTACCGACTGAAGTCTAACTCTACATCGGCTGAATATGCAGCCATTTATTTTCCTCTGTAAATGCTTCTTACACTTTTTGTAACACCTAACATCTTCCCCGCTTTAGGAATTTTACCAGTGTTATTGTTATGCTACCTATTAGTGTTCAGTGCCTTCACTAATTAGGAAAATTGTCTTGGCTTATGCTGAAAGCTGCAGCAATGATCCACTGAGTGGGAAAAAATTCCCCTCGAAATGACTAACCGATTGACGGCTCTAAAATACTGTTTGGTTTTCAGTACAACTGGAGGCCTTTGTGTTCATTTTTGAACAACTTCACAATATTTTGCTAAACGTTACACAGGAGAGTTTTTAGTAACCCTCTATTTATTTTCTTCTCATATGGCTTTACTGTTAAATCTGGGCTAGATTATTCATTTCTCCCCTTTTCCTCCTGCTTAACATAATTTAAAGTTGGCATAGAGAACGGTATTGCAGATTCTCCCTACTGTAAACATCAATATTTGCACAGCAATTTGAGTTGTACTGTTCATGGGAGGAGAAGCTACGGCACCTTCATTATTTCCCTTTCGAGTCAATAGTTACAGTTTAAAAAAAAATGTAAAGAGTTACAGCTACTGCTTAGAGCGTACTATTTTTCTTCCTGAGTCGCCGCTTAAACTCCTCCCTTGTGTAATGTTCATTCCAGAGGGGAAAACTCCACCAAAATAAATATATCCTCCTGCTGCAGGTGTTTTGTTTTGTCTCCTTATTCTCTGGTTTGTGGTTAGCCTTGCGTTCCCATTCTCCTTCCTCCTCCTGTTCCTCCACCAGCAGCTTCTCAACTGTTTTTTTTTTTACCATTTTTCCCCCAGAATCACGCAGTGAAATAGTTCTGCTCAAACCCGTCTGTGAAGTAATTCCTTCAAACATTTTCAGACTTCAATGAATTCGAATTAATACGTGTGTATTACAACTGTAAACAGCATTTTAGCTGCTAAAATCCAGCGTTGGAGGTTTAGTTTTGCTCGCTTCTCTGCGAGATGTAGTGCAAACCTTTTTCCAACGTCTTCATTAATTTTGCACAACGCACAAAACTTCCTGTCACTGTAAACTGCATTTGCATTCCCAGAAGCTCGACACTCGCAGCAGTAAATATCTTTTTCTCGCAAACAGGTATTTACAAAGTTTCAGATTTGTTATAAATTTTAAATGGGTCTATTAGGTGTAACAAACTCTGAAGATAATGAGAAGCAAGATCGATTTACACTTATTTTTTCTTACATTAGACTCTGTTCGCTTCGGGAGTTCAGACTTTGCAAATATTTGTATTTTTTTGAAAACCTCAGGGGAAATGATCACAGTGTTTGCACACAAAAAGTTTGGCACAAAAGCAAGCACAGAATTACTCATTTGTCACGAGGCGTTCATGTTATTAACTGGTTAAATCTGCCGAAGTGACCAACCCACAGTTTATCCTCTGACACTTATAATTTATCAGCTGTACTTTTGAAAACAGTCTTAGTTTTATGGTCCTGCTCTTTTAATGTTTTCACCAGAACTGTTTTCCATGATTTTAAATATTGTTTGTGTTGTAAGAGGAAAAAAAAAATAGTAGTAGCCCTCAAATTTGCCTGGCTGGGCGCCACAACAGGTGGAGGATGGCCACTGCCTTTCTCACTTCTCTAAAGAGAACTGTGAGAAAACCAGTTCTCTGCCAAAAGCAATTTAAACCATAAACAGTGGAGTTTTAAAATATTCTCAGAGTACTTTATCTGCAACCCGTTTCTGATCCATATAACAGTCTGCACGGACCTGAGTGAGCCATCAGTGCTAATTTTGAAAGACCAAATAATAACCCAGCACATAATCCACCTCGATATTTTATTTAATTTTAGTCGCCAGACTGAAATTAGATGCTTGCTGTACTTTAATGACCTCCCCCGTCGTACTCCGGAGAACAACTAATACAGCAGCAGGCTTTTAAAACCACAGCCTGACCTTCTCAGTGCGTGAGCTTATTTGGGTCGTTTATTATGAGGCGGTTCAGCCGCAGGTATCATCAAATGTAATGGAGAAAGGTCAGACTTTTCTAAAGCTATTTACGCTTTATTTATATGTAGAATGCCACCGAGATGCAACGGAGGCAAAGGTTGACTGATTCAATTAATTATCTTTTTTTTTTTTCTTCAATAAGTGACTCAGTAGAACATTGTGAAAAAATATGCATCCATCTATTTGATTATATCTACTGAATTTTGAAGGGTTGCTGGAGCCTGGTGCTTAAACCTGGAGGTAAAAGGGCAAAAGGCGAGCTGCATCCTGGATAGGCTGCCTGGCCCAATACAGAGCAACACAGAAACACACAAGACAACCAACCGAGGACGCATGCTCACTCTCAAAACTAAGGTCATGATTGAGAGACGAATTAACCAAACAGTCATGCTTTTTCACATGGAGTGTGTAATCCTTTTCACAAATCCTGAGGTTTTTCAAAGTTGTTGTGTTTTTCTCTGCAGCCTTTTTTTTTCTTTCTTCTTAGATTTAGGCATTATTTTCATATCTGCAGACATAACATTCTCTTTTTCTTGCCTATTTTCATCAATAATGGCAACTATTTCTAACAGTCAGTCTCCTTTTTAATTGGTTCTCCGTCATTTCATTTCACTTTGTCTTGATTCGAGCCGAACACAAAATTGCATTTTTAACCGTATTGACTCAAATTTCTTCCTGCTTAAAGATACTTGATTTTGAAAAACGTGAAAAGAAGGCAGAAGCTGGTGCTGCTTTAATGCCTTAAAAGTATTTATGTTTTTTCATCATAAAACAACAAGAAGCTACAGACTCAAATGTATTTATAAAGCTAAACCAACCATGAAACCTGTTGAAAACGTCTCCGCCTCCAGGTGAAGTGTTCCACTCCACGGTGCCAGAGAAACTGAGTCTGGCCGCCGCCTCCACCCACTGCCACTCTCTGGGAGCCCAGCTGGCCACCGTCGGGCAGCTCTACTTGGCTTGGCAGGCCGGTCTTGACCAGTGCGATCCTGGCTGGCTGGCCGACGGCAGCGTCCGTTACCCCATCAACGTCCCACGGAAAAACTGTGGGGGAGACGAGCCCGGGGTGCGGACGGTCTACAACAACCCGAACCGCACCGGCTTCCCAGACACCACCGCCCTCTTCGACGCCTTCTGCTACAGAGGTACCGAGAGCTCTCTGGTGTCTGATAAAAGTCAGTGTAACATTGTTTTGGTAATTTGCCATAGCAACAACTGCGAGGTCTCGGGACTTGCTTTTCCATTCAGATTTTTAATTAGCACTAAGTGCGTGTGTGTGTCACACATGAAGGAGTTGGAGGAAGCCTGTGACATTTGTGTTCCTCCTGGTGGATTTGAGAGCTGGTGTGTCGGGTGCAGAGGAGGCTGAGAGGCAGATGAAAAGAGGAAGAGGCGAGAACAAAGAACATTGATTATTTTGGCCGACGTCGTCGTTTCATCATGAGTCAGACGAAAGTTGAGGGATTTACAGAAAAAAACTATTCACACCTTTTGAGCTGGTCCATAATTTGTCATGTTATAACCGCATCAATGCATATTTATGTGTTAGAATGGACCAGACAAAGTACAGAACTAAATTTAATAGAATGTTCTTGGCAATAATTGAAAAATGGTTAAATTCAATGGTAAGACCTCATCTGTTCAGCTATGCTTTGCCATCCAATCTAATGGAGATTAAGTTATTTTACAAACAAGAATAGGTAAAAGTGTAAGTTTCTAAAACATGTATTCTTTTCCATCACCTTTTCAAATACGTGCTACTTTATATAATCTGAAACTCAAAATCCGCCCAAAGTCGCCGTTTGTGGTTATGATGTGACAAAGTTGCAAGTTGATCCAAGTGCACTTTGGCTGGGCCACTGATTTATTGCTTCTAATTTTCTGGCTTCGTATCGGTTTGTCATCTTGCGGCGACTGTGAAATGTACCGGCTTCATTTTCGAGACTGACATTGCCATAGATGAAGAAAAATGTCAGTTTCATCTTTCAAAGTGTCATCGCCAAAGTGAACCATTTGCATTACCTCAAATCGTTTTAAGTGAGCAAGAGCGGGCGTGGAAACAGAGCGGCTGAGAATCTGTCAAAACAAACATATGATGGATGAGTCCCTCTGCACGTTTGCATTAATATTCGACGCAAATCATGCCTGCTAAAGTGAGATGTTAAATCGTAATGTGATTTGTTTGACAACAATTTTTACTTACACGAATCTCATTAAGACCCATTTATATTTGTTGGTTTAAAATGACAGGAGCTTGTTTGGGAAAATCAGAACCTCGAACAGACTTGTCATTTTTCATGTTTTGCATTCTCTCCAGCACTGATTGTAATGACAGGTGTTGTGCAGCTGCAGATAAAGCAAGTGAAGCGAAATGTGAATGTCGTGTGTTGCAGCCCAACAGCCAGCGGCGATCCAGGCTTCTGAGGCGAAGGCTTCGTTCCAGCCTCAGAGGCCGACATCGGAGGCCTCGTCTTTAGTCGCCGAAGCCCAGAGACGGGGCCCCTCCGTCCGAACGTCCGTCTGGGCAGACTGGTTTTCCTTAAACAACACCGTAAGCCCCTCACTTAGTAAAAACGACGAGTCGTCCGAGACGTCCGAAGAGCATGATTTAATCGACTTGAAGCTGGAGGAGAAGTGGGATGAAAGACACAATGGATCCACGATCGGCCCGACGGATCCGGATGCTTCTGACGGAGCTGGCAGCAACGTCACTTCCGGCTTCCCAGACCTCGAAAATGCAGAGAGCCGTGTGGTTTCAGCTCACGAGGACCCGGACCACAGTTATCTTGGATCAGACGCGTCAGTGTTACCCCCCGTTGCCTCTTCCACCCCCCAGCCTCAGGCAAGTTACAGTCTTCTCACTGAATTTGTTAACACTCTCATGAGGCCCTTTAAGTTCTGGACAGGGAGCAAAGGGACCGACAAGACAGAGAGGGGACCCACACTGCCTGAGGAAAAAGCTACAGAGAACCAAACACAGGGAGAGGCGTTCGGGGAAAGTCTGAGCATTCCTAAACCTGGCGGAAACAAGGGCAGTATGGACAATGCCATCCTGGAGCACAGAAGTGGCACTTTCCCCCTCAGGGGTCCCGAAAGCGGACTACAGAATTCAGAAAAGGGGCTGTCGGAGCAGGAAAAAGAGCTGATGCCTCTCATTAACCTGGTGCCTTCGATCCAAAAGGCCGTGCAAAAGCCCAGCGGCGCTCACCCTGTGGACGGAGGAACCGGCTCGATCAATGACAACCTGCAATCCACGCTCAACGGTAAGACCTCATCTGTGATTTTCACACGTCCGATATGAACTTACTGCAACCCCAATAGCAATGCTGTTTCGTTTGCAGTTCAAGCCGAAACAGAACCTGTTTGGCTTTGAATGGAGGCGTGGTGCATTTAAATGCTGCTGGTAAATACAGGATCTATTTATGTCGCCCCTTTTCAAACAGCCTCAGCCTCTGCGCTACACTTTCAATCCTTTGCCCTCGAGGATCCTGTAATATATTCCTCCGCAGGGCAATTTGAGGCGTCGCGTGAAATTTAATTAAACTGTAATTGCAAACAAACAAAAGGGAGGCGTCATGTACTGTATAGAAAGCTATCGGCGGCACTTTGTTTGCCGTACAAGCCTGGCGAGCTCGAATCCCTCTCACTCAAAACAAATCCGACCTGCATCCAAACTTGCGGCTCATTCCTGGGAGTCAAAGATGCATCGGGCTTAAAAGATTAAATGCGGTGAATAAATTAAATGAAAAGAAAACAAAAAACTGAATTTTGGTCTTTGTTAACCAAAAACACAAGAAGGCCTTTCTTTGAGGAATGTGTGGATAGAAAAGGCCAACAGTTTATTAAAAACCCTAATTTTAGCAGACTTACTGCATCTTTACTGGGAGTTAATGTGGGAGGGGAAAAAAGTATTTTTCCCATTTCCTGAACAGTGTGGATTGGATATCTATTCAATGTGGTGCAAATACAGCTGCACGTTTCCTAGAGTGTTTCTCTACCAGCTTTTCTCTTGTTGAGACTGAAATTATTGCCCGTTCTTCTTGTAAAAATAGCTCAAAGTCAACCAGACCAAATGAAGGATGTCTGGGATCATTAAGGTTCAAGTCATGCCACAAATTCTCAAAGTAAAGGTTTGTCCTGCTGGAAGGTGAAACCCTGTCTGAGTGGGGGTTTTTTTTCTCTCTCCCGGTGTTTAATAGGCTTTCTTCCAGAATTGCTCTGCATTAAGCTCCATTCATCTTCCTATAAACTCTCACCAGGTTCCCTGTCCTTGCAGAAGAAAGGAGTCCTCACAGCATGTTGGTGTCTACCACATGTTTTGTGATGACTGAGGTCTTTTCAGGTTTTCTACCACATACAGAGTCAAAAAGTTACATTTCGGGCTTCTTCAGACCATCACCTAAATATCTACAACTTGACTTTGCAGAGCAGATTTCTGATGATCTCCTTTCAATAATTAAAAAAGATAAAAATAATTAATTCCACAAACGTCGCGTTGTGAAGTGTTTCGAACTGATTTTCCCCACCATAGCAATGGATATCTGCAGCTCCACGAGTCTCTGATTAATGTTTTCCGTTTCTGACCCATAAGTCTAAATGGGTGGCCACGTCTTGATAGGTTGTGCCACTCTTTTCATTTTCAAAGATGAGAAAAGAAACCTTCAAAGCTTTAGATGTTGCTCTAAATCCTACTCCTGCTGTAAACTTTTCTTCTGGCATGTCCGCCATGTTCCTTGGTCTTCATGACTCTGCTTGTTCCAAGATGTTTTCTAACAACGTCAGTAAACAGCTGCAGATAATCTGGGATTAAATTACAGACAAACGGATTCTGTTTACTGTTCAGATGGCTCCCAGAGACACCTGGTTGCACTGGCTTTTATTTATGAGGATTAGAGTAAAAGGGGGAGGAGGGTGTGAATAAATATGCATACCACACTTTATTTCTGAAATCTAAATCATGCATATTTTCAAACCCAAAGCTGAGAAAAACAGTCTAATTAAATTTTAGGTTAAAAAAGACGATTAAGAGGTATAATTACTTCTCTAAGGCGCCGTGCATCCTAGAAGATTCCTAAACTGAAAACTAACCAAGCAATACGTCTGCTGTAATAGTCTGGGGAGACACACAAAAGCTGTAGAGGAAGGTGTAGCGAAGGGAGGCAGCTCTGCTTCTAATAGCCATGACAAAAGGAGAGGACAGAGAGTAAGGCAAACACTCTCACACAGACAGCTAGAAGAATTATTCAATAAGCGCTCTGCTTTTCTCACCTTACAGTTCCCGGCTTTATTAATATAAATACTCACCGCTGTGCTACCTGAAATCCCCTGGCAACTCCATATCAAGGTATTAACGAAAACTCAAGCTTTAGTCGTCATGCATTATTTACAGCCTTATCCAATTAACGCGGAGGCAGGCCTGCGCCTCCGCTCGCTCCAATCTCCATCTACGTCTCAGCCAATTAAGGGCCCGGCTCCTCTGAAGGTAGACGCTAATGATCACAGTAGAGGGTGGGGAACAAACAAGACCACAGCAAGGAATCGGGGGTGGGGGGGAAGAGAAAGATGGAGAAAAGATGGTGAGGTGAAGAGTTTTCTCTCTCGCTCTCTCTCTCTCTCTCTCTCTCTCTCTGAAGCTGCTGTAATGGGAAACTGCCAGGCTTAGGCTCCTTCCTATGGACTCATCAGAGGGTCTGCCACAGCACACTGCAGGATGTCTGCTGGATCACAGCGGTCCTTTGCAATTAAAAGTGACGTTGAGTTTTTGATTAAGGAGAACGCTTTGCTTTGCTTTGCCGTGGATGCGATACATTCTGGTGAAACGTTCATCGCTAAAGCGTTGAGGTTGTTGCCAACTACTGGCACAAAATAGGTATTGTTGATACTTGATTTGCTGCAATATTAAAAACTGCATTAAAAAACCTGAGATTCCTCTGAGTGGAATAATTTCAGCCAAATAAATAGCATGTTCATGGCAGAAAAAAAATTGTATACACTTTTCATTGTTGTTGCTACAATAGCGGTGTAATAATAAGTCAAACCTGAAAACAATGTAAATGAAAACGACAGACGGAACAAAAGAAAAGATATTGAACAAAATATAATTTTTATCCAGCGGTCTATGCTTTTTAGCTGAATCTTTTACCCGATGGGAGGAGCTCAAATTTTCAACACGTTCAATGGGATCATGGGAGACGATTCGATCTCTAGGAGCCAAAGGCCAAATTTGAGATGTCAGATTCCCAGTTAAGTTTCTTTTAAGTTATGTTTGCTATATATTACAATTTTCTAAGAAATAGTTACTTGATTATGTTATAAAATGCCACTATGTGCCTGGAAAATATGATGCCACCCATTTGAAAAGCACTCTGCAGACTTTCACAATCACATGACTGTCTCCCTCTGGAGACATTCGATTGGCGATGTCTAGGTTAGGATGACTTTCTAGAAACTATCCACTGATTATATTTGGACAGCTTTGACAACCAGATGAATTCACAATGAAGGGAAAGCAACTTGTGGTAAATTCTCTCATAAACCAGACTTATTATTCAAAAAGCAGATTTGGAAATTACTTTTAATTCAACATATTCTCCATTTAGGTATGCTTAGCGCCCTCAAATTGAAAAAGATTATCTTGCAGGCTAACAAACAATTTTTTTCAGTCTGTAAGTTATGGTTTGTTTTTAACAATTATTTGATTCTATTAATTCCACATTATCCCTTTTAAAAAAAACAACACACACACACACACACACCCCCCCCCCCCCACACACACACACACACACACACACACACACACATGTTTGAGTGGCTATCTTTGTGGGGACTTTCCATTGACTTCCATTCATTTTTACAGCCTAAACCTTACCTTTACCCTTTTTCCTAACCCTATCCATCAAAATACCTAACCCTAACCCTAACCAAAACTCAATTCATACCTTAGCCCTAAATCTGACCCCTGACCCAAAAACAGGGTTTCCCCTTGTGGGGAGCAGGCTCACATCCCCACAAGGAGCAATTGGTCCCCACAACGTAGTATATGTCAGGAAAATCGTCCCCACAAGGTATTACAAACAAACACATCAACACACAGCAAATGAGAGCCTATACCTAAACGTAATTTCATCTACTGCTCTCAGTCCCTGTGGAGTGTTTTACTCCAAACAGCCTCTCGCTGATATACAGTTACCTGCAGCGGTGGAGGCTGTACGGAAACAAACAGGAGTGTTTGCAACACGGTAGTCAAATAATTAGCTCTGTGACCAGGTCCATCTGGGGTCATTTTATTTAGATTAAGTGGTCCACTGTACCTTATCAGCTTACAAGCTTTAAACTTGACTCCGTCAACACAATCAATAATTCATTCTGTCTGCATGAGTGAGTCATGGCTGGTATGAGGTGGCTTTTTTTCTTTTCTTTTTTTTTTTAGGGCAGCGCTGCAGCTGCATCCATGAGGGGGCCGGTGCATGCATACAGCATTAATCTTCGCTCAACTCTGTCTCCGGCTTGCCTAACTTGTCCTAAAAGTGCGGCGGCACAACAAATTACAGCACGAGCCAGAACATACACAGAGATGTCCATGCATAAAACATTAAACTGGACGTAAATTATTCAGAAGGTGCTCCTTTGCCTTATGCCTAAGTGAGGTTTATGAGTTGCGGGTTCATTACCATAAGAGCCTTGTAGCCAGACATAATTGTCCTATTAATAATCCAAATAGGTAATTACATAGTTTTACTTTGCACGCTGATGGAAGTGGGAATAATTAAACACATTAATCTGGTTTGATCATCTACATAATGACCCATGCAATAAATAAAATGTGACGATTAGGTGTAGGTTCGGGTGATTTCACGACAGCATTTAGAGCACCGCTTAAGTTCGTCTGTGCTGCTGTAAATCTGTCGGCAGCAGACTAAGAAGAAAGGGGGGGAAAAAAATCAACCCGGAGCAGAAACGCTGCAAAACAAACTTATAATAAGCCCCTTTCAGGCTGTAATTGCGTGCTTCCAACTGTAAGTGCTTCTGCCTCGGCTGCGTTCACTCCACTTCACCAGGGTAAGCAGGCTGCAAGAATCTCCTGGGTCAGGCAGACATGATATTAAATTGTGAGAGTGGAGCCTGACAAAGGGAAGAAGGAAAAGGGGAGCTGGAAACATCGTACCATCTACAGATACGGCGTCTAATAAAATGCACTGAGGACTTATTGCAGGGCTCTATGAACCATGTCAGGAGCGTCTACATTACATTTTTCAACCCAACCAGTTCAGGCTCAGGGGTGACTGGGCTGATGTGAGACGTATATTCTATATGTATGTCTATGTGTGTGTGTGTGTGTGTGTGTGTGTGTTTGTGTGCGTGTGTGTGCGTGTGTGCACACGCGCGCGTGCTCTCCCTATGCATTGCTATGGCAGGCACGTATTGTTCTACACCCAATAGAATGTCTCTTTATTATTATAGTTTATTTATTTTTCTTCCGTCACGTTAATGCGGCCCGTACCGCTGTGTGCACCCCCACAAAAGTGGTATCAAAACGTTCAGCTTGATCCCAAGAAGGGAGCTTTACTTTTAGTGGGATTCTGAGTTAAAATGACAACATAAATTGCTAAAAACGAGAAAAATCGAGGCTGAGTGTCTCACAGAATCAGTAATCTTTCTCTCTGAAACACACACAGCACAGTTTATTTCTGACTCCAAAACTCTTTTAACTCCCCCTCACAGGCACAAATATCGCCCTATTGGTCTAAAAGTCGGTCATGACATAGATACACATGCCTGCTCCTGTAAAATGTTTTCAAAATTTTGCTAGGGCTTATGTTTTTTTGTCAGGGTCCTTGAGACCGACGCTGGGTGTCTCACAAGTATAGAAACTCTGTCTCCACTATACTGTCTGACAGAGAGAGCCAGCCCAGGTAAAGATAATTAATTACCATAGCAACGGGGCCCAGAGTTGTCTCACAAACAGGCGCAGTGACAGGTCTCACAATGCATTGTGGGAAGAATACACATTTCTTGTGACTATTCATATTTTGCTTACATAAAATTATTTCTCTGAATTTTTGAGTGTGAATTAAAATCCTTAGTATGAAGGTTGAAAAATTTCGAGACATAAACAATTACCCACTGACTTTATTTTTTTATTATTATTATTATTTCGGAATAATAATAATAATAACATGTGCGAAGCTTATACTTGTCAGTCTCGAACTGAATTTCATTGTGCATGAGGATCACTGATTGTACTGTTGTAGGAAGCTGTGTCAGCTATAGCACTATGGCATTGGTTCTTAAACTTTTTTGAGGTATCAATCCCACCAGTTTCATATGCGCCTTCACTGAACCCTTCTGTAGTGATGAACAAAGTAAGTTATTTCCTCCAAATTCAAGACATAGGGGTGATGCAACTATACTCCAATTGGGTAATCACTAAGTCTTTTTAAAAGGTAGAGTCTCTGAGAACAGTTGTTCAAAATATAGTCAGTGTTTTCAGCAAAGTTGAGCTGACTGTCCAGGAACCACCCAAGGTATTTAAAATTTGCCAGAGTTTCAACAGGTTGGTTCGAGAGAAACTGAAACCACTTTAAGGTCTTGTTTAGATCATTTAATTAGCTCTACATTCTTAAGAGAAAGAAAAATTCATAATAAATAAAGACTGCGGTATTCTGATTTAGTAATGTAGTTATATTAGTTGTGTTACCACCCCCACGCCACTAGAGGCAGTAGCAGGCCCGAAAAGATGCGACAAAGGAGCAGATTTAGAAGTACACCGAAAGCTACAGAATTTGGTAAAAACGGTGAGCTTTGAAGTAATTACAGACCCAAGTTCAAATCCATGCTTAGAGTGAAACTCCTTCAATCAGTGCTCCTCCGCAGCACTGATTGGCTCAGCAATGTAACGTGCAGAGACCACTAAAGGGGCAGGTGCTCAAAACAAAGGGCACGTCTAACCGCATTCTAGGACAGAATATTAACAAAGCCACTCAGCTTTCAGAGTTTAATAAACAATGATAATTTACAAAATTGTGAGATATACAATCAAAGCTAAGGAAAATCTCCATATAGAGCATACAACCAGTGGCGCAACTGCACATTATTCAGGTGGATGCGAAAATATAGACATGACTGTTAGGTTAATTGGCTTCTCCAAATTGCCCCTAGGTGTGAATGTGTGTCTCTGTGTTGCCTGGCGACCTGTCCGGGGTGTACCCTAATGTCTGTATGATAAAAATACTGAATCGATAGATAAGAACAGTTTTTCCTCACCTGGCTGTCTCCTCCCGCTCAATAGTTCTTCAGAGAAAAAACTACTGAAAACCAAAAACGTTTTTTTCAATTCACCAAAAACTGTTCTGTAATCTGGAACGTTCGCTACATTCAGCTCCAGTTAACCACCTTATCTCGCTGCGCGAGAGGCAACTGCGTCATGTGTCACGGGCAAAAGGTCAAAGGTAACAAGGTGACCGGAGGGCTTATGTTTTTACAAAAAAAAAAAAAAAAAAAAAAAATAATAATAATAATCGTTTCTGGCGATGTTGCTATAAACTCATTGCATCTCTGAATAGTGCTGTTTATGTTATATCATCTAGTAGTGGGAAAAAGCAACAAAAAAACTATTATGCTATGTACTTAAGATGGAATATATGCACATATATTCATGACATGCTTTGATTAAAGTAATTTATCCTCAGTGCAATTCCAGTACCGAAAAATTAACTTTACACCAGGTGAGTTTCTCACCTGAGAATGTGAACCTACTGTGCTGTTTCTGTGCCTTCAAATAATTTTAATGCGCCTGTAGAAGATTCATAACTTAAAAGTTACAAGAACCTACAAGTTAACTTATAAGGAACAGGTCTGAAAAAACAGTCTGTGTGCTACACTCAAGAGAGAGATTCCTTTGATGCATCAAAGAGTGATGTCATCACTGATGATGTCATTGTTACCATAGGAATTAAACATTCTAATCGTGCATTCACACCAAACATGTTTTGAGTGTCAGGCAGGCGAGTCTGCTTTACATTCAAAGTCTATGTGAAGTATTTGATGCGCTGGACACGTCAAACGCTCCAAACGGTTCAAATGACGCTGCGCTAGACGCTCGAAGAGCGCCGCAACGGCCCTCAACACGCCTCCACATAGAGTTTGAATGTAAACCAGATGCGCCTGACTGTCAAAATGTGTTTGGTGTGAGCGCACCATTATTTGTCCAGTGTCATATTAGGTCCACCATATTAGGACCAAAGACTTGTCCTAATATGATGGATTCATTGCTTTGGGTCAGGGGTAATGTTTAGAGGTAAGATGTGAATTAAGGTTTAGTTAATGTTAGGAATAGACTAGTATTGGTTTGGGTTAGGGAAAATGTCTGGGTTAGGCAACATCGCAGCTACTAGAATAAAGGGAAATCAATGCAAAGTTCTAATATGGGTCGAAATAGTTTTGACAAGCCTGTAGGGAATTTTGTTTTCTAAATCATTATATAAATAATGATATAATGTTAGGATGTCTTTCTGCCAATTGCATAGCTGCAATACACTAGTAGTCTTAATGTGTTGAATGTACTGAGACACATTCAGCATATTAGAAACCAATCAGAACCAAAAGTTTGCCTTTTGGTTCTGATTGGTTGTTTCTGGACAGTAGCAGAGCCAAATGAATTTTCACAAATTCTCTGTTTCATATTCTATTGTCAACTGTTTAACAAATATTCATCCATCATCTAACATACATAGGAAGGTTAGATGATGGATGACTATTATATAAAATGAAGTGTTTGAGGCTTTGCCAAATTTGTGCAAAGCCTCAGATTTTCATAATGCAAAGTGTTAGCAAAACCTGGGCTTGGATAGTAACCCAGGTTAGTGCCACCTGGGTGTGGGTCGGTGTAAAGGCCGAGCCGGGCTTAGCTTGGCCTTCATGCCAACGCCAACATGAAGACCCTCCATGCAACCAGTGGAGGTTGATCGCATGGATGTCTGTCTTTCCTCGGACCTCCATGTTTGTGTGGAGGTTTGGCTTTGCGTGGACTCCTCTGTTTGCAACCTGAGTGTGGGTCGGCGCAAAGGCTGAGCCAGGCTATGCATGGAGACCCCTAGTTGATTCAAGGTCTGTCTTTCTTCAGACCTCCCTGGTTGATTGGAGGTCTGTCTTTCTTCGGACCTCCCTGGTTGATTGGAGGCCTGTCTTTCTTCGGGCCTCCCTGGTTGATTGCAGGTCCATCTTTCCTTGGACCTACCTGGTTGAATGGAGGTCCATTTTTCCTCAGACCTCCCTGGTTGATTGGAGGTCCTTCTTTCCTCGGACCTTCCTGGTTGATTAGAGGTCTGTCTTTCTTCGGACCTCCCTGGTTGATTGGAGGTCTGTCTTTCTTCGGACCTCCCTGGTTGATTGGAGGTCCATCTTTCTTCGGACCTCCCTGGTTGATTGGAGGTCCATCTTTCCTCGGACCTCCCTGGTTGATTGGAGGTCTGTCTATCCTTGGTCTCCTCTGTTTGTAGGGAGCCTTCTCTTTGCAGGGGGACCTGTGGTTGGGTGGAGACTCTAGGATGGTTGTTTTCTAGAGCAAGTTTCAACTCCACCTTCAGGTCCGCAACCTGACCCTGCAGAGCTTTCACCGTTTCCTCCTGAGCCTTAAATTTGGAAGCTTGCTCAGAGTGACTTTTGAGCTGCTCCTCATATTTAAGTCTCACTCGGTATTCTTCAACCATTACTTCAATCAGACCTTTATTGCGGGAGGCGTATTTTGCAGCCTCCCACTTGAAGTACTCCAGCTGTTGAAGAACGTTCTTGTCAGTTGTAACTTTGGAAGAGCAAGAAACCTGTTCATGTTTGACTTGCAGGTGACGTTCTTTTTCCAACATGTTTTGCAGTCTTTGAATCTCCTCCTGCTGGGACTTGACTTCAGCCTGACATTCAATCCTTCTGTCTCTTTCCTCATGGAGTTCAAAATTCATTTTCTGCAGTTCTGTTTTAAGATCATCTACTTGCTTTGTCAAATATTTGACGTGTTGGCTAGTCTCTGCCACGTCTTCCACTGAGGGGGTGATCTTGAAGCAAGCAGAGGGTGTTGTTTCCTGCTTGACTTCTAATGATCTTGGACTCTCAAAGTGGCCGGAAGGACTTGATTCCCCCTGGATCTTTGATTCATCTTCCGGCTCAATGGGGCTGTCATCTTCAACAGGGAAAATGACAGCGTCGTAGTCGACTTGGATATTGAGGTCTACCATGTCGACCCATGAAAGCTTAGCTGGAAAAGCTTCATGTTCGCAAACAATCTGTTGCTGCTTCATATCTATATCGTAGTAACTTCTTGCTTCTCTGAACGTCGAACGTGCTCTGAAGGGTGATCTGTCGCGATAGAACTGTGGAACGGATCAGAGAAAACTGTCTGTGAGCTACATTCAAGAGAGAGATTCCCTTGTGATATCATAGAGTGATGACATCACTGCCGATGTCATTGATACCATTGGAACTGAACATTCTATCCACCTACTGCTGGGAGGCTTACTGGGGAAATTATTATGGGTCTTACTTCTGGTGACTAGAAGAAGTAACAGTATTTCATTGTAATTTATAGGGTTTTTGGCTAATCTATATTCATGATAGAAGTTACATCTCTTTTGTCGGTTGATACACTGCACAAACATTAGCATTTCACTGCTCCCCATTAGCATTAGCCTTTTCCCTAAAAATAGCTTTTATCTATTTTTCTTATTTATTAGTCACACTTAGTATACTGAATGGAGGAAGAAAATGTAAAACAACATGCTAGCGACAGCATTTAGGCTAATGTTAGCAATTTGGCCCATTTTAACTTGTACACTAATTTTAACATACAGAATGGAGTAAGTCCATGTTACTCAACATGTTCGTGACTCTCCACATGCTATTGAGTACATTGCAGCTTACTTTAGCATTGATGGTAATTTATAGCATCAGACGGGCACACTTTGGCAGGCCCCATTTAAATTTCTTCAGAAATGTTCTAGTATTTGTGTTTACTTTTCTGCATTCCTGTGTTAATTTTTGTTTATTTGCTGTTAGCAAACCTCGCTGTCAACGGTGATGGGTTGTTCAGACGAAACTTTATGATCAGTCACCTGTTCTACCATCCCTTTCTGTCACTTTGAAACTTATCTCTTCTCATTAGCGGTCCATTTTAAGTTGTTTTGCTACACCTTACCTTTTGTCTAAAGATGAACACTAGTTTCGATTTCAAAAATGTGTATCTTCAATGTGAAAAAATGTTGCGAAAGAAAAATTCCTTCAGACATTGGTAGTTTTCTGCTGTGGACAGCAGAACTGACATTAAAATAAATGAGTAAATACAAAACATTTTAATAAAAACTATCTCCAGCAGACATCTTGAATAAGTTGTGGTGAGGTGTTGAAAAGGAAACCAAGGATAGCAAAACTGTGCAAAATTGTCATAAAACATCTGTAAAGAAATGTGTTTCATTTCTTATTAGTCAGACTCCATTAAATTATAATTGTATCATTTTAAAATAGCAGTTTAACCTGAAACCTGGCATGGCTTGCCTCAATAAAGCCAAGCTTGTGCTAAGATGGTGTCATCTTTTCCTAATCATTGTAAAACTGTGATCTGTTTTTTTTGGCAATTACAAATCCATAAATTTACATCCTC
This sequence comes from Poecilia mexicana, assembly GCF_051168715.1. Taxonomy (NCBI): domain Eukaryota; kingdom Metazoa; phylum Chordata; class Actinopteri; order Cyprinodontiformes; family Poeciliidae; genus Poecilia; species Poecilia mexicana. The sequence goes on along the minus strand of NW_028263373.1, from coordinate 8,084,378 downwards.
ACCAAGTGTTCGAATCATGTTAATCGCTTCTCCATGTCTCTGTCTTTCTTGCAGAATTTCTTCATTCTGATCCCATTGAGAATTCCTCACTTTACAAACATGTCAACAGATCTGGTCTTCAGGGTCCCAGGCAAGGCCATTTCCTTGCTTCCGTCTCCAATACTCACTTCCGCTGGCCGATTAAGTCAGAAAACGGTCACAAACGAGGTCGTCCTGCAAATATGGCCTACCTGGATGAGCAAGAATCTTGGGAGCCAAAAGAATCTAAAGCAGGACCTGTGGAGCTGATGACGCTGCCCGACTCCCTTCATCAGGAGAACCTGGAGAACTACTCGGGCGAAGGCAAAGATCAGGATCTAGAAGGCGCTTTGAGTGACAAAGGCAGAGCTGTGTCAGGAGAAGAGAAAGACATGGAGGGAAGTGGAAATGGAAGCAGCTTTCCGGCTGGCTTTGAAATGAAAGTCAACACGCTGGCCAGCATCGATGTCAAACTAAGTCCCACGCCCAAAGCTTCACCCAAACCAAGCAGTTTCTTGGCAGTGGGAGAGTACACTACTCTGTCTCAGTGGCTGCTGGTTAATCAACCCACTGCCTCTCCTCAGGGTGCCATGGAGTCAGACACAGCTGAGGAGGCAAAGGGAGAGATACTTTATGTCCACAGACCGACTGAGATGCTCTCTCTGCCGTCTTCTTTGCAAACACAAGATGAGAGCAAAGAGACGGAGATGGCTTCCACACCTGCAGCTCTGCTGGAGGTACTGACATCTTCTGAAGTGACCACAGTGGAGCCTTTGGCCACAGAGCCACACAGAACAGACCCTGCCACCACAGTCATTATCTCAGAAAATACTTCAGACACCTCTTCTGCAGAGGAAGCATCTATATCCATTTCATGGGTTCAGGAAAAGCAGGAGAACATTAGTGTACCGGACCAGCAGAACCCTCTCCCAGTGACTCTGTTGCCTACCGAAGGAGCTCAAACTGGAGTCATTCAATTCCTCACCAAAGCCACAAACTCTGAAATTGGCCTGACAGGAATGGAATCCAGATCTGCAGTTACTGAATCTTTTGTTGTGGGAAGTGTCCGGACGCCTTCCACAGAGTTAAAACCGGAGGAGCTCAGAACCACAAAGGCCACAGGGGACAAGGACACAAGCAACCCGTTTGGCAGTTTGGTACCTGACTGGGCTTTCGGCCTCATCCCATCAGGTAAGTTCCTTTTACATTACCAGAAAATGAATGCATTGATAAAGTCACAGCTATAGGTGATTTGGCTTATAAATAGGAATTTCCATAAGTGGAAATTGCTGTGGAAATATGTTTTACCTCTCACTGAATTAATCTATTTTTGCGTTTGTCACTCTCAAATGTTCTCCGATTGTAAACACCCCTCGTTGAATCACATTTTGTGGTTGACATTTATATGATTACGCTCAATTATTAGAATCCACCAAACTGCCCACAAATCAAGATCTTACAGGTTTTAGTTTTGTGATCATAGAATAACTGCAAACAACACATGCACAATCATGTTAGTCCACAAAGAACCAGAAACACGGTGGGTCTTATTTGTGTTCAATATTCAAAAACAAGAACGAGGCAAAAATTGAAACCATGGAAAAAGGTCCAAGGTGAAAACTACAGGTTGTTTTGGGTAAGTTTTTTTTTGTCTCTTAATAAATAAAACCATACTTTTGTTTGATATTAAAATTTATTTTAATTAGATGTCTAATATCTATCTGTGGCAAAAAAAAAAATTCAAAAAAAGTAATAACAGAAGATATCCGGAAGGCTCTGTCTGTAGGGGACTTGATGAGAAGCAACGGATTAAAGCGCCAGCAGGATGTTATCATTGCTGCATGGACGCCATCTGACTTCAGAGTTTCTATCAAATGTCTCAAATTTAAAACATCCACTCCCCTGTTTCTTCCCCTGTGTCGCCTGTTGTTTCATTTTGCCAGTCCCCTGTGCTTCCTTGTCTAAAATGGATTTTTATTCAACCCTGGTTCTCGGTTAGTTTTTTTTTTTTTAGCCTTCTCCTTCTTTTTCTTTTCCTTTCTCTCACTCCCACGCTTTTACAGAAACAGCTGCAGACAGCGAGGCACTGCAGCGAGGTGAGACCAACTAGGTCTTAGGCAAGTAATTAGTGGGTCAGAGTGAGTGCAATTAGATGAACTGGGGAGCGATGGAGAACCTAGTGCCCGACAAATCAATGCAGACACAAACTACAAGATGGGACTTGTAATTGACTGCGGTCTCTTCTCATTTTCCAGTTTGCTCACGTTCACTCTGTCCCAGTTTTGGGTGCTGGCCTCAACTTTTTTTCTCTCACGCATTCGTTGTGCACCATGACAGGAATATTCTGGAGGAGGTGGGGGGGTTGTCTCTGTGCTCTTTTATTTCTTTAATTGGACTTGCTACTGTGGCAAAGTAGATGAACAAACATTGCTTTCTATAGTCACTTAGTTCCATCCATCCATTTTCTGTATACCCTTGTCCCTTAGTGGGGTCGGGAGGGCTACTGGTGCCTCTCTCCAGCTAACGTTCCGGGCGAGAGGCGGGGTTCACCCTGGACAGGTCACCAGTCTGTCGCAGGGCAACACAAAGACAGACAGGACACACAACCATGCACACACACTTTCACCTAGGGACAATTTAGAGAGGCCAATTAAACTGACAGTCATGTTTTTGGACTGTGGGAGGAAGCCGGAGTACCCAGAAAGAACCCACGCATGCACAGGGAGAACATGCAAACTCCCCGGGCTGGGAATCAAACCCAGAACCTTCTTGCTGCAAGGCAACAGCTCTACCAACTGCACCACTGTGCAGCAGCCAAAAAGTTTTCAAAACAGTTTTACTATCCTACTACTGTGTTTGTTGTTTTAAAAAGTTGCTATATTGTTTTTGCATGATTTTATCTTCCACAGAGATGGTAATTTGCTGGGATTTGTAAGTCATTTATGTCCATGTTTTATCTACCAGAGTGCTGTATGTCATAGTAGTTTTTTTTTTTTTTTTTTGCCTTTGTTGAGAATTGTGCTCGTGTTCACTGTGTGATTTGAAGCAGTGGACTCACCTGAATCCATTTAATATAGCAACAAGGGGATATTCTGATTACATCGTGGTCTCAACAGATCACCTCACAGCCGATCAAATAATAAAAGACCAAACACTGTTTGCTCCAGACTGAGTGCGTGCACTTAATATATTCTGTGTGCTTGCCGTCTAGTCTGACAGTGGCCCATTATGCAGCCATTTAATTTAGTGAATGTGTAAATATGTCAGATTGATTTGTTCGCCGAACACAAGCTGATTCATGTAGCTTCGTGTCTGAAGGTCATTTTCTGTCATTTATTACATCAAATCGTTGCCATGTCACTCCGCTGCTGGTTGCATAATAACATTTAATGAAATCAGTCAGGACAAGAGAATGTTTTTCTCCATCCAGCTCATGTTTCAGTGGTGCCTCGCAGTTGGCAGGGAATAAGAAGCACAGCGCCACCTAGCTGGTGTTGTTTGCAGCTGTTGCTTTTTGGTGCGGCTGAAGTCGCAGCAGACAGAGAAGAGGGGAAGGGTAAGAGGACAGACCGCTCTTGGAGAAGAAGAAATGAGAGAGGTGAGCACGTCCTCAACAATGCTGTCTGTATGAGTACATACATCTTTTTAATCAATGATCAGAGATCACACTGACACACACAACTACAGAGACTATATTGCTTCTCTCCATCTTTGCCTTGTTCGTTTTTTTGTTGTTTTTTTTCTGTTTCACATGTCATTCATTGTTATCAGGCCAGGCTCAGGCCCCTCTGTGCTCTGTTTGGCAGTATATTGCTTTTGATAAGACACTGGACTGTTACATAACTCCACATGAACCCTTTGCAATTCCCCAATGCAATGTGGTAGCCTCCAGCTAAAAGCAACACAAAGCAGTTCACACACACACACACGCACACGCGCGCACGCATGCATACGCACATTATCCAGCTAAATCTAAACAAAGAAGCACAAGTGAGGCAAGTTCACGCTGGATAAAAATTCAATAATTTATCTTTTGTGTCACACCATTAAAAACAAACACAGAAACACACTCAGAAAATGTCTTCATCCCTCATTTCATACCCTGCAAGGCGGCGCACACGTTTCGTTTCATATTTCTTTTGTAATAACTCTCTTGCTTTCATACTGTGCAACTCCCAACCCAAGATTTCACAAAGTTTTGTAAGAGTTAGTAAAAAAAATTACAGAATTGATTTCCAGTCTAAAACATGCTAGCCGTAATGGAAATTTACAGCAAGGAGGCTAGGCAGCGCTGACATCCAGCCCCTCTTGGGTGATGAAGCAACGCTGGGGCATATAGTATTATTGGCTATCTATCCAGCCTCTAAATTACTGATGCCAGTCTGATGCTCTGGCAAGCAGGGAACAGGATGCCTCTGAGTTATTGTCATCTTGACTAAAGCCTTGTCCCTGACTAAAGATGGATCAGACCCCTGGCAACATCAATAACACGGCAGCCAGCCCACAACCAAATTAGAGCACTAGATTTGGAGGAGAACAGCCCATATGATGAGTGTGTGTGTTTGTGTGTGTGTGTGCGTGTGTGTGTGCTGTGTGTGCATGTGACGGGGACAGCCTGTGGTGGCAAATTGTCAGATTGGGTCTGTGGATGGATGTTCAGTCTGTCTGTTGGGGACCTTGGGTAGGCTGTCTGCAGCAGAGCGAGGGCATGTTCTCAAAACTGCATATAGAAGTCTATTGATTTTTCTACTGTCTTTCTCCCTGTTGCTCCCGTCTTTATTCCCACTAACCCTCTTTTTCTCTCCCTATCCCCTACTTACTTTCCTTTTTATCTCCCATGCTTCTCTTATCCCTGACTTTTCCTTTTATTACTCCTCTGGTCATTGCTGAGGCAGCCCCTGGCATAATGTTTCGATAGCTCCCTGAACTCCAGCGTGCTACAACACGGCGCGGTCAATTCCCGTCGAACTGTAAATGTCCTCTGGACCCGTCGAACCTCGCCAGTCACCTCCCTGCTTAATCTGCCATTGTTCGCTCTGCTTCTCCTCAGCAAGTTTCTCTTATTCTTTCTTCTAATGGTGTAATTCCTCAATTTGTCCATATCAAACACTCTTGCTGAATCTAATCCGGTGCACTTGGCAGCCCCTTATTAAATGAGTGGGATTTGTAACAATGTACCCTTTAGGGACACCAGGTTCCATCATAGAGTGTGATGAAATGGATTTCCACACCACTGTGTGGTGAGAGAGAGAAAAGACTTTCTGTATCCCCTTGAACAGCAGAAAGGGTAGAAAGCAGTGACCGATCATACTGCAAACATGTTAATGACCAAGTGTTGGTGAGATTCTCATTGTCTGATTACCTTGAGTAAAAATATCAGTGCCAAAGTATATCCTCTCCGACTCACGGCCTGTTTTTGAGAAATATGGCTGAAAATAACATGCCAAAAATGAATTGAATGTGTCTCAAGAACTACAGAGTTTATTTTAATTGTTTTGGTATCAAAAAACACGAAACAGCAAAGGTAGGACTGAATTTATGCTTTTAGCTTCGTGAAATTAGCTATTCCTTTTTTCTTCTTTAGCTGCTGGTTCAGTGAATTTTGCACGTAGCGTGGTGACTCTGGCATTGTTGGAAACGGCAGAGCTTCGGCTTTACTGTGATAGATAGTTTGTGGGCACTGGGCCTCGATGCTCTGTCATTGTTACGTTTTTTACCGGATATGCCTCGTTAGCATCTAATTGCGTTTCTTTTTATCAAGCTGCTTAGTGTTCAAGCTGGGTGTTGTTGAGGTAGAAAATATTGTTTATATCATTTAGAAGAGCTTTTTCTCGATACGTGGATATGCAGTATACCTATATTGATAAATGTATAGCATGTGTTTTTAAATGATCTTTTTGGGGCAAGCGCCGAGGACCCAAATTTGGGTCCTCTAGCGAAGGAGGCGAACTTTGAAACAAAAATCTAGGATTTTTTTTCTATCATTTTAAAACAAATTACAGCCAGATTTGTCTTTCTGTTGATAAGACTGCACAAAGCTAACCAACCTTTGGGTTAGGGGCCTTGCTTTGCTCCATGCAGCCAGGATAGACTTCAGTCACTCCTGCACTTTTTGTGGCATGTCATTAACAGGGCTCTAAACTGCAAAAACCATAGGAATGAAAATTTAAGCAGCTCTCACAACTTTTTAAATCTTGGTAGCTTTAGTTCATTTCAGTAAACTCCAAAAGAACTAATACTTAAGAATCGGTCCATTCCTGATCGATAATATTCTGTTAGCTTGTATTGTATGGTATGTTCATGGCACACGCAATTTCTGGTAAACTTCATAGCTTATTTGGCAAAAACTGCAAAGAAAACACAAGAGTCATGCGGTCAGCAACCGGATGTTACTACTGCCAGAAAAAATGAAGACGACAGGAAGTGGCAGGAGGATGGTGGCGCTGCATGTTTTTTAATTACTTATTGCCTTGACAAACTTATTCAGATGTAATTTCAATGGAAACGGTGAAATAACAAAATTGTGGGGGGTTTTTTTTCAACATTTGCAGAATATCAGCAAAGTTTTGCTCACATTTGTAACGGGACGCAGTTACATACAGAGAGGGAGCTGCAGCAGGCAGTACACTCACAAACTCTCTGTGGGCATAGAGTACTTTATCATGAAAGATCATGTATTAACGAGCAATGTCACATTTTCTACACTTGTACTATTTTCAAAACACTAATCTATTTTGCACAAAACGACTTTGGTGTTCAAGGAGAGAGAAATTCCCCCCCAAACATTTCTGGTCTTCTGATGGAAAGTAGCCGTTATCTTTGCTCGGTGACATTTTGAACGAAAGTGTTCATTTAGGGATGTAAAAGTCAATGAAACTGTTATGTCTGTAAAGCTAATGAACCATCAGGATTTTCACTTAACGTTCTGCAGATAGTCAGAAAGGCAAACAAAAGCTATTTGGAATCGACTTTTCCTTATAGCATCATAAAGTGCTTTATTATCTTTGCTGCCACAACAAAACCTGGCGATCATTCTGCCTCCAGGAGTCTCATCACAGGAAGCTCTGTTTTTATTTATTTATTTATTTATTTGGACTGCATGACCCAAAGCTGCTGTTATAGCAGAGGAATGACTGAACCGTTGTTCCACGTAGAAAACTTCCAGGTGCAATAAAAAATTAAATGCTATATTCTGAATATTTTCTCATTCTGTAGCCCTGTTATGATGTTTTGGAGGGCAAGGCATGTGCTAAATTAAATTCACTTCCTGGATTTCTGGAGCGAAAAACATGCTGTTAAACGATGTATTTTTTTTATTACTACACAGCCTAAGTTTATATCTTTTTTTTTTTTTACTTACCTCACTGAATGTTTCATACAAGCCAAGTATGAGAAACATTTTTCTCCTTTTTCTCGTAATTGTATCGGACTATTTAGATCAAACAATTCGCTGAGGGGGAAGAACAAAACATTCAGCCACACGGCAGATGAAGCCATCAGCCGTCTCCGGGTGGCTTCATCTCCACCTTTTTTTTTTATAGCAGTCATTTTCATTTAAACACCTCCTTAAACCAGATAAAAGAAGACCTCTGCTGAGCCTTATGTCACCCCATTAAAATCTCAGCCTGCAGTTCAGTGAGAGAGGCCTTTTTATTTCTTTCCCCGTTATGAATCCCTTCGTGTCAGTGTTTACTGTCAGGTACAGCCTTGGGGCCCCCGATGGTGCGTGGAGTTTCATAAAGCGAAGAACAACATCACCTCTGTATGCCACCAATTGGGAGATTACGGGAGGGATGGATTGAAACAGATAGCTTGACAGCAAACTGTCAGACAGAATAAAATCCTCTGTGCGGATGTCATTGTGTGTGTGTGCAGACTGGGAAAGTCTAACCTGGTGAGGTTATGCAAGCATCACAATGGAGCATTGAGACTAAACCAGATTAAAGACCAGAAAATCCTTCCTGCAGGTGAAAGAATATTTCACTTTTCCACCTGCTGGTCCCTCAGGAGATCAGAGACGGGGAAACAAACTGAGATTTCAGATCACATTGCACGTACGGTGCCCTGGAAAGTGTCCATGCCTCTTTTTCGCGCATTTTGTGACTTTATATGTCAGACCAACACAAAATAATAGATAACTGTGAAAGGGAGAGAAAAAGACATATAATTCTCTCTCTGACTTTTATGATCTCAGTCACTGAAGATGCACATCGGATTTGGACATCATGTGCAGTTGAAGTCCATCAAGTGGCCAAATAAATGATCAAAGTGTGGTAGTATGATGAGTTCAAGCTTGTCTTGCTAAAAATGCAAGTGCATAACTTTCAATTTCAGGATGCACAATGCTGGTAGAGGCAAAAAAAAAAAAAAGAAGAAGTTTCAAACTCCCGTATTCCTTCCACTTCACAAAAAAAAATGTGCCACTTCATTTTGGTATGTCACATAAAACGCCACTGTGACAAAATCTAAGAAAAAGCGGCATGAACAGCCTGAGCGACACTGTTCAATGTTGCATCTGACATACGAGAATCCAGGCGTGGTGAGCGATGGAGCGGATCTGAAGAGCTGGATCCTTGTGCTGCTATTCTGGGTCTATTTTTAAAGTTGTTGTCAGACAAATGTATATCCATCAACAGTTTAGTCAAAAACACGCGCCGAGGCTCGTGTCCTCGGAAATGGAGTCGGCTGCCATGAAGGTTAACGCTGAAATGTATGAGTCCAAATTGAGGTCGCTTTGAATCTATAGAGGAGTGTGAGGTGGGGAGTGTGAGTGCGCCCATCTGGAGTTTCTCACAGCTTTCAAAATCGCCCAAATGACTTCTCTCCCACTCAGGGCGCCGCGACGGCTGAGGCCTTTGGTGGTCCCGGGCATCAGTCAAAACGAATCATGCAGCCGCCAGCCCCCACAGCAGGTGGATGTGATGGATGGGGGCGGGGGGTCTCTCTGTGCTGATTATGACAGACACGACCACTGATCTGTCCTCGCAGCACAGATTTGTGGGAAGGCAAGAACATGACAAGTAACAAAGGGAGGAAGGCCAAAATATGCAGAGATTATAGACGGCGTGTTGTGAATTATGAAAAATGTTGAGCTGTGCTGGAAAGTCTTTTTTCAGAGCTGCTACTGGCAGGAGCTCATTCACATTGTATAAGGTGGGTCGTTGTTAGGATTCAGACATAGATTGAAAGCCAATCTCTCTGTCTACCCTGCTGTCAGGATACCTCAGGAGGTCAGTGAAGCTGGAATGCTGTGGATGTGTGTGTTTCCTTGGGAATGGGTATTCAGCAGCTCAGAAACTTTAAACCGTTTAACTGTGACGCTTCTGTTTATGGTCCTTTTGTTGAACTTTATGAAGTCGATGGAGATGGCAAAATTAATAAAATCTTTTCAGCCAAAGAGAGACTTATTAACCAGCTTTGAGTCAATCAGGGTCTCTCAAAAGGTCAGTAAATGGGTTGTTATGAAAGAAAAATCTTTGTACCCCATAACCTATAGCCTGTTTTGTTTAAACCCCACAATTAAAGCGAATTAAGCAAATTAAGAAATCAAGCTCCAGATGTAAACCAGTGTGCTTCATTTAGCAGAAATTGATACAAACAATGGTATTGCACTCAGAAAGTAAGAAACCGAGCTAAATGTCGTAGTCTTCTACAAAATTTAAATGTGGGTTGGACACAGGCTTGCCTTCACAGCAACATTTCACTTCAACACAGACTCAAATATACCCTGCAAACACCAGGGGGAGGGGAGTGGTGCTCGACTGCTGGGCTCGGCCTTCGCCAGGGGACGTGGCGATGCGTTGGTGTTGGTTCTGTTCTCTGCATCTGTCTCTGTGCCTCTTTGGCCTGGGGGGCTGCTACTCCTACGCTTCACTGCTGACCTGCCTCTGTGCGGCTACTCTGTGGAGGCGCCAGGTGTCTTTCTGCCTGAGGCTGCAGCGAGCTCCAAGAGCCAAGACTACCTGCCCATGGCTGTTCTTTGTGCCGAGCGGCGCGAGCTACCATCCTCACCAGTGTAACTACCAAAAACCTTATCCACACACACACACACACACACACACACACACACACACACACACACACACACACACACCTACTCTGTATAAACACACGTACACACACATTCAAACTCACTCATTCGCACTTATTCACCCACACAAATAATCCAAAAGAGAGTATAGAGTTTGATCAAAGTGTTTAGATAAGGCCTTTGTCTGGATGGAGTATCCATCCATCCACCGATGGGTTTAAACTGACCACAAATTTTGCTTAAAATTTTATTAAAAAAAAAAAAAAACATTAAAAGAAAAGACAAAAACATGGATGACTGGCGAAAGAGAAGGCATCTCAAACCTCTAAAGCAGCATTTCAAAGTTTGCTTCTTTTTCCCATGCATAGATTGGACAGCTTTTTAAGGTCTGTCCAATTATGGCATTTTGAAACCGCTTCAAATATTTGTGGAAAATAAAGTGGAAAGAGGCTGCATGAGGAAATAAGCTACTCCAGCAAATGGACGTAAAGTGCAGCAGCAACAGCTAAAGTTTTATATTTTCCTTGCTCACAGATTCAGGTTGAGCTGAGTGCAGGACCAGCTGAAATTACAGGGAAGTTTGAAACATAAATCAGAGCATATCACTGCTTTCCATTTTATGCTCTCATCACATTCTGCCCATTTCACACCCCACCTGGTGCATACATTAGTTAAGAGAATTGTGTTTGCTCCAATTTCCAGTTGAGAGAAAACACATCGACAGCGAAACACCTACTTTTTTTATAAAATACTTTTTCAACTGGTGTTTTATGGGTCTATTTCGGTGCTAAAAAGCCCAAATTCAGTCAGTAAGTTAAAACTGGTTAAAAAAAACATTGTAAAATTTTTTTACATATTCTTGACGCCACTCTAAAATATGATCTGAATGTAATTTCCCTGTCCACATAATCACAAATGGAAATACTTGAACACTGATTACTCGATTGTGCACAAATTATTTAGATTTAACACGTCTCTATCTGTATGTTTGGGTTTTCCTGCACATTAACTGACCTACTGTAAGACAAGTCAGTTCAACGTTTTCAATTTGCTGCACGTCGAACACCAAACGGAATAATGAGAATAAAAATATGAATATATAAAATATAAAATATAAAAAATAGTAGGGGTAAGTCCTACTTTGTAATGTCTTGAAAATGTCCTGAAAAAAATAACCAAAACACATCAATAAGAGCTGGAGGAAAAGACACAGGATTCAATCTGCATGTTATGAGAAACTACAGCAGGTTATTTCCCTGCCAATAATGCCTTTTGTTCAGGATGAGCAGGGACGCTACCAGGCCGGTGTTGTAACGACAGACTCTCAATTTGTGCGTCAGTCTCACCGTGGAGGCCAGCGGATCGAACTGCCGACACATTACTCCTCCCTCATCCCTTCCAAGCCGATTCACTGTGATGCTCGAGCTACAAGGTTCTCACTGCGAGCACATCTGCCGCTTTCTGCTGTCTCAGGCTTCTGGCCGTGTAGCTGCGCGGGCCGGAGTCGCGCTCTCTTCTGAGTTTGTGTGTTTTGCTTGTGCGCGTTTGACAAAAACAGTGTATGTTGCTGAGAAGAAAGTAATTTACAGTAACTGGATGTATCCGGGAGGAGGGGGGAAAAAAAAAGAACTGGTAATTCTCAGAGCTATTTTACCGTAATTCGTTTTTTCGTGTTTTTCATTTTTGCGTCTAATAACACAACATGGCCTTTCAGAGATATTCATGAATGTCAGAGAACATACGGGACGAGTCGGGGATGAACACAAATTTAAAACGGGGCTGGCTTATAAAAGAAAATCTCGACTTTAAAATATTTCATAAGATATCGATCATGATATCGAGCAGACATGTATATCTGCACATCTTTGAAGCCCGTCCAAATCAATTGAGAGGATGGTAATGGAGGTTGTAAATCAGAGCAGTAGCTGAAGATAACTATGGAGGAGCTGCAGATATCTTCTGCTCATGTAGGAAAATCTCTTCACAGGATGACGTTTTGTCAGCGAATACAAAACTGTTGGATGCTGACAAAGACTTGAGACAGAGGAAGCGGTCCCCCTTCCAGCAGGATAACAACCCTAAACATGCAGGCAGAGCTATCATGTCTATAAGATGTCAGTATGCAAAGCTATTAGTTGCATCCCCAAAGGTCATGCAGCTGAAATTGCAGCAAAAGTTTGTTTTCTAAAGTTTTAACCCGTGGAGGCAGTGAAGACAAATGCATTCAACAATTTTTAGATTCTTATTTGCAAGATATGCTGGAAACCTCATGTAATTTCCTTTCCTCTTCGAAGAAGAAATTACGCACTTCTTTGTGTTGGCATTAATGAAAACACAGTATGAAAAGTCTATGGAGGCTTTTCAAGGCACTGTACCTTACTGGGTTAACTTGGAGCAGTAAAGTGTGAACCGAATTAACAGCGGTCTAATAAGTAACTGGCAAATAATCTCACAAATAATGACTGAGTTGGTCTAAATATACTACACGGGCAACAGTTTAGAAATGAAATGCTGTGCCTGACATAGCCGAGCAGATTCAGCATCCGGAGATGTTTTCATCCCCTGACACTCTGTTACACAGACACATACGAGAGTGTGTGTGTGTGTGTGTGTGTGGGTGTGTGTGCGTGTGTGTGTGTGTGTGTGTGTGCGTGTGTGTGTGTGTGTGCAGTTGGACTCAGAGCGCAGCATGTGGTCAGAAGAACTGAAATAGTGGCTCTGACCCCTGCTGTGCTCATCAGTCCTAGTTTGCCAGAGTCTGCAATGCTCAGGATCGGTACAGTCATGACAGCACTGTGCCTCCTCCATGCGCAGCCTTCCCTTTAAAACATGAACGCACTTCCAAACCGTGCAGGAGGCTTTGGGGGGAATCCGGAGACGCTGGTCGAGGTGAAGTCGAGGTTCCATCGTTTCACTAAAAATCACTTTTGGAACCCGGTTGCTCACCTCACCTGATCTTCAAGTAGTGATGAAAGAGCTGTACAGCCACATGCACTGATTGACCTTCCTTCTTTTACTGCATACGTGTCTCTCGTTTTAACCTTTGCAGTAATATTTTTGATTTTTGGAGCTATTTATTTAGAAGAAATTCTATTGCACATTGACATAACAACCAATGTTTATTTCAAATAATCCGTTTTTACCTCAATTTGATTTTCTGTTCGAACGTCAGCGAATCAGTTTTGATCAAGTCCAGATGCTGAAATGCACTGAGGATGCATTTCATGGAGCAGTTGTTTTTTTTTTTTTTTTATTGTTTATTTGTATGTTTTTAGGGTAACGGTAACTAGGACTTCATCCTTAACCAGCTGGTCTTCCTCTCTGCCTACATTATCCATGGAAGAAACACAGCATATCATATCAATTGTGCTTGAGGATGAGCTTTTAGTTTATATTGTTAAAATTAAAGCAACAGGAGAGGCAAACATAAAAAAAAAAATCCAAAATTAATTTATTTCCATGTGTAATAGCCTCTGCTGCGCATACATAATCACACACATGCACAGCAGTCACAAGCTTTTACATTTTAAATTAATTCCCACATCAATTATTAATATAAAAAAGTGAGTTTCCCCTAAAATTTTTCTAGTTAAAGTTCTCATTATCTCCCAAATCAAGTTTTATGAATGAACACGGTCAAGTTGGAGTTATCCAAAATGTTGCTGCTGCTGAAATGATGTTCAAATTGGCAGCAAAGCAGTGGCTAAATTTGAAAAACATGAGACCTGAGGTAACATTTTAATAATGGAAGTAGACTGGTTTGACTGGTTTATTTTTCATCCCTGATTACTATTTGGCATTTATTTAGAATGACAACCAAAGAGCAAAAGCCTTGTTTTCAGTAACGCGAAGTCTGCTCTTTTGGGACATTGACTTCAAGGGAAACTGGTTCCAGATTTTAGAGTCAGAATAACAGTCGTTTGGCTTTTCTGGTGACCGCCGTGGCGTCTGCTGACGTCACTTGCTCCAACACGCAGATTCATCTTTTTGCCTCTCCTCTGCCATCCTCTTGCCCTCTCTTTCTCCTCACAAGCCAGCTCCGTAAATGAACCACTTCAAAGAAATCCAAGGATGCGCTGGGGTCTTCAGCCCCATATTAGACTGCATTTGGGTCTACATTTCAAAAATATGGGTCTCTTGTTTCCGTCCCTGACTTGTTTAGCTTGCTGTGGCAGAAGTTATAGCTCGTCTGGAGCAAATGAGTTGCTTGATTTCGGAATGCTGCCACGTGACTCCGGCCTGAAAGTTTTTTTTTGTTTTGTTTTGTTGTTTTTTACAGACTTGTTTCCAGAAGGTGCATGTATTCTCTTTTTCCTTAATTTCTTCAACCATTTGCCCACTTGATTATTTCAACTTATAACAAATCAAATGACAGTTTCCTATTTAAAAAAAACAGCATAAGGTAAAGCTTGTCTTAGAGCAGGAAAATCACAGAATGTCGTTTCACATTACTTTTTGCTGCCCCACACATTTCAACAAGCTTTAGATGTTTTGCAACGTTACAATCCCTAAAACTGTATTCTTGTAATTCTCTATCTTGTTATAGATAAATGTAGCTGTCACAACATTTTCTGGTAAGACATACTTCAAGTTTTTATTTCAGTGTTTTAAAATCAATACCCCATGTTCTTATCGTTGTTCAGCTCAGTCGCTGAAAGCTCCCGACTCACTGGTGGGCTTTCCAAACGGAGTCAGACCTTCAAGGTGAAATATAGTTTCGCTGTTATGAGGCCACTTTTGCCGATGCATAATTCATGCCTTCTTAAATCATACAACACATGTTTTTGCAGCCATCATGCAAGTGACGGTATGAATATTTTACACCTCAGACTCATCGAGCTCGCACAGCGCCCGTTTAAGACCTTACTTTGGAGATTATTTCCGCCGCCCATATGGCTCCAACCATTCTGTGCTTCAGTACCTCTTAGCGACGTAGTATGGCATTAAAGTTTAAAGCTCTTCCCGGGCCCAGGTGATGGCTTATCACTCTCATAGAGGGAGCGACACTTGAACAGGCTGAAGCATGATCTCTGTCTCAGCAAAGCTATTACAAGGTTCACTGAGTCTAAGCATAGCCACGCCGCAGCTGGATGAGCAGGTGTTTATATACACTGCATGTGCAAGTTTGCTTTTTTTTTATGCGTGTGTGTGTGTGTATGTGTGTGTGTGTTGCACATTTATACATGCAGAGTTTATTATTACGGCATTCCAGTTGAATTTGGAAACTACTCAGTTTGAGAGTTTTGGGGGATGTGCAACGTTGCATACACATGTTCCTCTGTTTGGTGCGTCTCAAGGTTTTCAGTTTGCCAGAAAGTTTTAAATTTCACAAACTTCGCCGAGTTCAATATTTGTGGCAGATAATACCGAATGTCCCACAATCTGGGACCTCGACTCCCAAAGCTGGATCTCTTGGGAGTCTTATGTAATCTCTCTTTTACTGTGTCTGCCCTTCTCCGTTTGTCTGTTTCATCCTGCTCTGCGCAGGACATCCATGCCCTTCTTTGGACTCTTCTCTCCTCTGTTTCTTTTTCTGTGTGGCAGAAGATGGACACAAAGTAGGGAATGGGGAAGCAACCTATTTTAAGACTGGTGTGTAATTAATCATAAGCTGCAGCCAGCATTAAGACATGAAGAAATGTATGATAGCTTCCCTCTTCCCCCCCAGATGATGTTTTTTTTTTTTCTCTCACCCTCTTCTTCATGCTAAATTTTAATCCTCTCATCCCATTTTTTATTTTTTTTTGCAGACCAGGGCGTCTCCCTATCCCATTTCCCGTCTTTCATGCTCTTTTAATCTGTTTTTCTTTTGCATATTAAAGTTTTGCTCAATCGTCCCTCATTAAACAGCAAAAGGTATTGGGAAACTAAAAAAAATAAATAAAACGTACTAATATAAATATTTGAACACAAAACCAGCCGCGAGAGTTTGTGTATTCAAGCTAAGCATTTTGTTCGTGGTAAGATGTTGCTTTCGTCACACGATCGATTCCTGGAGTTTCACCACGGAGCCTGCAGGCTGTTCTTCGTGGACAGATGGTGATGAACACAGCCCCATTTGGGTGTAATAAGTCGTTACTAATTGTCTGCAGATTGGATCAATGTCCTGTTCTGTTGCAGCTCGGCTCACTGTGTCACCACAGACAGCGCGGCCGCCATATTTCACTTCTCGCAGATAGCTGCTAGAGGACAAGTCCTCTTAAAGTCATTATTAAGGCAATTTCGCTAGGACCAATTTAATTAGGCTGAGAAATGGTTTCTTTCAAAGGGCAAATTGGACCAATAGGAGGACGCTTTCAGAGACGTAAGAACATGCTCAGCCTCAGAGGAGTAAATACAAACCATCAAAATGTTCTCAAATCCCAAACAGCTTCGAATGACTGATGATTTTTTTTTTTTTTTTTTTAACAGCGGTAAAAAAAAAAGTGCTGTGTGTTGCATTAATGGAGATTGCAGCAGGAGCTGCAGCTACTTTATCACCCACTGTGGAATGACTGACAGCAGAAACGGCCGTGAGGAGCTCACGTCTGCGGCTCCTGAGACCTTACTTACTATGACAGCTTGATGAACTGGTGCTCAGCTGTCAGCTATACTCTATGTGTACCACCACCACAGTTTTTTTACTTGGAGGACACATGTGTCTGTCTCAGTGGTCACATTCCTGCTGTTTGAGGTGTTATACTAATGCTGCATGCAGGGATCCGCAGACGAAAGAATAACGTTGTCAGTACGCTGCCTACTACCCTTCGAAACAATCTGCAGGAGATTTGCATTTTAGAAGGACAAAGGCAAGACTATTCTTAGCACTTGAACTTCTTTTTTTTTTTACATTACAATCTTGGGCTTCTGTGTGTTGTATAAATGAAATACATTGTGGTATATGGTTCCAATGTGAAACAGTGAATATCTTTGCAAGGTTTTACCATCACAAGTCATTTAACCCCATGCAACTGTTGTCACAAATCAGCCTTAAGGTATTAAGCTACACAACAGCAGTGATGCATACATACCACCAATGCACATACATACGTTACACATACCGTTCATTGTAGTAGAAGAAGTTTTCCACCATGTAGCAGTCAGAGCTTTTGCCAAATTATGTCCTTTTTTCCTATTTGCATACAAAATGCAACATATATTTCAACTGTGTATGCTGGATTAACGTTAATATACACCTAACTCATAATATTAATGAAAATCCCAGGTTTTTATAGATGTAAATAAATGCCGGCAATGTGGGGCGATGACTGTGAAGATTGTAGAACTGTGCAGATTTACATCTCGGTAAAAGCAACATGAAAAGAAACTGTGATTTTTTTTTTACTGTAATCTTTTAGTTCTTGGGGGAGAGTATGTTCTCAAACACTGGACGCCGTGTAGGTGTTATTGTTCTCGATGGAAAATCGTCTCGCTGTCCACATCTGCCACCCACACGGCTGAGTCGGTCCTCTGAAATTTGTCGAGTTTGTCATTCGCAGCCAGACTGTTTGTCCCGCCGCAGCTAAAAGAAATGACACTGTCGCCCTACAATTATATAACATGTGGTGTCACACACAGAGAAGACAAAAAAAAAAAAAAACACAGACAAATGTGGTTCTGTTCGTTGTGAGCAGCAGAATTTGCAGTTCAATTCTGTGTCCTGTCAAAGTTGGCAGATTTTTTTAATTTTTTTTTTTGGTCCAAACAGATGAAACAGGAAAAAGAAATACTAAGTCCTGACAACTGACAACTTCTTTGTTTTCAAATTAGCTTTTTTGTTGTTTTTGTTGAATATTTTCATCTTGAGTGAAAGACTACAAATCAAATGAATATGGGGTTATTGTAGAACTTAGTAAAGTCAAACCGATGTCTGCGAAACACCTTCGTACGTCTCTTTAGGTCTATGTTGGGTTTGTACATTTCATAAGATCTCGCTATCCTTCATGATCCAGGATTATAGAATACTGTAGTTTATATAATTGTAGTCTAGCAGACTTCAGATGAGTATTCGAAACCTTCATCTCAGTAATTATAATGCTGATGTTTGGATTATTGAGATAAATAGGATTTTGAAGGAAGTAGTTTTATTAAATGTTTAGACGAACCAAAGAAGTCCCAAAGATTAAGTCTTAGTTGTCTGCAACGTGTGGCTCTTTGGACCTTCCATAGTGGCTCTTAATAACTTCAGTGAAAAATACCAAAGATTCATTTCATGGTTTTAAACTGTTTTTTTTTTTTCAGTTTTTATTTTAATAAAATACCTGCAATGAAATCTCCTAACAGAATGGCACTAACAGTACCAATTATATTTTTATATTTGTTGTTCTTCTCATTAGGTTAGAAACTGTCCCCCCGCCCCCAACAGATATCAACATCCCATAGAAGACGATGTATCCGACATGTTTTACAAAAGTTTTCTGTTTTTATTTATTTTAAGCCTAAACAGAGAAATTTTTTTTTTTTTTGGTGGGAGGAGTTTAATTCATGTCCTGTTCAGTGAATATTTCTGAAACTTTACCGTTTATTTCCCCTGTTTCAGCGTTTCCAGGATTTACCCATAACTTCCCCTCTGTGCCTCAGCTCCCTGTTCTGCCTCAGCTGTTGCTCATCCCCTAATTTGACTCATTTGTTTTACATTCCAGTAACGACATCCCCAAAATTGAAACCTCTCCGTTCACTCGCTTTTGATTTAGATCCCCCTGTTGCCTCAGTCTGTGCTGACCTTTACGTCTTCTCATTCCCATTCATGCACCTTGTTTTTTTTTTTTTGTTTGTTTTTTCTTAAAGTCATTTATCTTTATTACTCAACTGCACCATGATTCTGCCTGCCTCCTCCTTCCACTTGGGTCGTACACTTTGCAAAAATGCATCGGGTTTCTAAAGCTTACGTGTTCTTTATGGCGTTGTGTAATATCTAATTATCCCCTAATTAAAAAGTGGGCACTTGCACAAGCTTTATTCTAATTTGTTCCACAAATGTTTTATTTGTTTTCTGTGCTTTTTTGCTGCTATTTTTAAACTGAGAAATTGAGAAAGTACATTCTTAGAAATTATATTTAGCGATGTTATCTTAGGATGATTATCTTAAAAGCTTATTTTGTCATCATACCAACTTAGTAATTAACTTGACATGGCAAAGCTATAAATAAATAATTAGTGTATCCTGGCAAATACAGTTACAGTAACCTGAATGAGAACTGAACTTTTTCAAAGTGACTCTTGGGCATGTAGCATTTCACCAAATCACAGGCTCCATGGAGGGGAAGACAAACTTCAACACAAAAGAATCGTAGTGTGTTGAGAATGTCCAGATCTACTTTCCTTTCATAATTGAACTCCTCCCAGAACACAACATTCCCATAGTGTTGACAGTAGCAGCAGCATGCTGTGGGAACTATGCTCTTGAATTGTTGGATGAAGACGAATGGAGCTAAGTTTTGATCAGGACTGTAAGAAAAGTGGTTTGGAGACTGCTGCATAAAGTTTAACACCAGGGTGAAGTTTTCACAGGACAAGAACTTTAAACATGAAACCAGAGCTGCCGTAGCTGCTTAGATTAAATCACAGTCATGTTAGAATGTCCCAGTCAAAGTCCAAACCTAAACCCTCTTCAGAATCTAAAGATTTTAATAGCTGTTCACTGAAACTTTCCAGTGCGACTGAATTTCGAGTTGTTTTGCAATGAAGAATGGGTAAAAGCCTCCCTTTCTAGATTGCTTTGCCGGCCACAAAAGAACTAATGCTGGCTCCACTGTGTGAAGCTGTATGCATCATTTCCCTCACATAAAATCAAAAGAAAATACAGAAAAGTTTGTGGAATACAACGTATGTGTTGTTTTTGTCTTATAGCCCCGTAGTTACGGTTAGACATGTACGTATCTTGATATGCACTCGCTTATCTTTGCACACGTCTGCATGAATAAACAAACTCACACCTAATTGAGGGCATTTCCGTACTTCCACATGTATTGCACTCTGTGCTCCGCTCTGCGTCCCCCATGCTCATACATCATTAAGTGAGTCTGGGTGTTATTACGGAAAAAGAACGCCGTATATTAGATGGCTTGACAGATTGTGTCAGGGCCGTGCAATCCTATCAGGACTAGAAATTAGAAAGACACTTAATCTACCTAGTGCCTAACAGTCTCTCTTTTTGCACACATAATAGTAGGAAACTCTGTGATAATCACTCTTTGCCCTAACTGTCCTTGTTGTAGTCTCCTTCTCTCTCTCTCTCTCTCTCTTTCTCTCTCTCTCTTTCTCTTTCTCTGTCAGTCCCCTTCTAAAATTTAAGAGCAGTGATTATAACTTAATCCTCTCAATCTCCAGCATTTATCCGCCAAAGCATTTGCCATGAAGAGAACACGGAGCAATTGCCAGCAACCTAAAATGAGTGTACTGCACTTGGTGCACAACGGCAATATATATAGAATATAAATGGATTTCTCCGCCACTTATGAGCAACTAATTAATTTGGACGTGAACTCACTGGGAATGCTTGAGTTGCGAGAGAAAAGAACAACAGGAAAGAGGGGGAACTCTTTCGAACAGATATGATCTTTCACCTTGTGTAAAGAAAGAGAGGCGAGGACAAATCAACGTTCTGTCAGCCCACTCTGCTGCTCCATCTCTATTAGACAGCCTGGGCCGTCTGTCAGACAATGACTTGCTGCTGCTCATGTTCCAGCTAATTAAGGAACATTTGTAATTCTTTTTCTTAAAAAAAAAATAACTTGAAGTTAACCTTCCTATACCTTCTGTCCATCTCTTTGTACAGTGGAGAGTAACCCGTGTCAGACCAGCCCCTGTCTCCATGGCGGGAGCTGCCTGGAGGAAGGCGACAGCTACAGCTGCTACTGCCCTCAGGGCTACTCTGGAGAGAACTGCGAGATCGGTAAGTCTGGGCCAGGTGAAGCCAGAGTGCAGACACCTCGTAGAAACAACGGCCGCCATATGCTGAGGCTAACATCTGTACTCAGCCGTGCAGCGGATTCGTGAGGAAAAATGCCAGCTTCTCTCTGCTGGCTTTGTTTCCAGTCT
Organism: Poecilia mexicana; assembly: GCF_051168715.1. Taxonomy (NCBI): domain Eukaryota; kingdom Metazoa; phylum Chordata; class Actinopteri; order Cyprinodontiformes; family Poeciliidae; genus Poecilia; species Poecilia mexicana. The sequence goes on along the minus strand of NW_028263373.1, from coordinate 8,063,311 downwards.
GTGCCTGGAACTCTGGATCCAATCTCAGAGAGGCGACTGGTACGCTGGCAGGTCCAGGGGTTTTGGGCCAGGCTCCCTGATTGAAAGCAAAAAGGGAATATCCATATGCTGGAAGCCAGTCGCGTGTGACAGAGACTTTTGGTGGTGTAGATGCTCAACTGTGTGTGCGATTATTTCCGCACGAATGTGTGTGTTTTCACCTTCTGCCCCGTGAGAAGTAGGCAGCTCATCTTTCCACTCAACTGTGAGATGGGAGAGTGTGGCTGGCAGAAAATGACGGTGCAGTGATTTAGGTGTATGAGCCTTTCTGTCCGTGTGTGTGTGAGTGTGTGTGACAGAGGCATGCAAGGACAGACTGTCCACAGAGGAGCTGTGAGCTCAGCGAGGGGTGGAGTAGCTGATTAAAGTGCAGTGGCAGCAGGCAGCACAAACTGCTGCAATGGCAAGACGGAAAACAACAAAAGAAGGAATAAGAAAATCTGTGAAAGAGGATTTGGAAAAATCACCAACAGCATCTTGGCTGAAATTAAGTTGCCTCTTAAACAAGTCAGTTCATTATATCATTTGGATGAAGTGTAAACATCTTTCATACATCGCGACGCGTTGTCGCTGATTTCCAACCAGCAGCTATGACCTGCCGGCACTTTTTCAGCTGTTTCTGATTGCTCTTTAAGAACTACTGAGTACAATAGGAAGACGTGTAGCACATTGAAAACGTGGCGAATGGCCTCCGAAGGACTCCGAAGTGTGTTGTGCTGCCGTCAGTGGTCCATATACACATTCAAACACTGATTTAGGTAAGCTACATTGTAACCGACTGACGGAAGCGAAACTGTCATACAGTCACTGCAACTGGATCCTCTGACCATCACCAGAGGACGGGCAGAGCGGCAGCTCAATCTGGCAACTCATCGGTATCGTCAAAAACATTTATTTTATAGCCTTCATGTCAAAAGTAGTCAACAATTATTTATTAGTCATTTTGTTGCATTCTATCCATTGTTCACTTATCCTCGGATGTTTGTTGGGAGTGGAGATTATTTCTGGTTGCTACGTTTAGCGTGGTTAGCATTACAGAAATATTAGTTTCCGTATTTCCAAGGAAGGAATTTCTTACCCCAAGTCAAATAGTTAAAAAAAAAAAATCTATTGATAGAGATTAAAGCTGTTACTTTGTCTCTCTCTCTCTCTCACTTTCTCTTTCTCATTGTCAAGCATTTCTTCTGTAAATCTTAAAGAAAAAAAAACCGTGACATTTCACTTTATTACAATGAAGACACGCTTAACCACGTCAGAGGAGAGAGAGCCTTCATTAGTCAGCTTTGGTATTTTACTCGGGTCAGTCAAATATTATATGACACCAGATTCTTCTTACACGGGAGCTTGACTTGACTTGTGAGGTCATTTCATTCATCACACACAATTCAGGAAAAGTCAGAGAACAAAATTCTGAGAGGCTTGGATATAAAGAGCAGTAAATTATATGGCATGTTGGACCCAGTCAGCTCAAGTGCATTTCCCAATGATTTGTTTGGATATTAGCTTATCCAAGCTAATGTGATTGTTGCATAAGTATCTTGTTCCTGACATTTGCTTGGCTTGGGTCATAACGATTCGCTTGATGGTCAGGTCACGCTTTGGCTTCTGTGGTGCATTTGATAAACCTACAGTATTTAAAGCCCGTAGAAAAGGAAACAAGAATGCATGATATAAAGTTTTGTTCATCTGCTTACTGTAATCTAAATAGATGAGTTGGCAGCTTCCCCTGTTGAGCGTAGAAAGAAAGAAATTGTCCTTAAAATTCTCCACCTTATGTCAGCCACTCAATGGAGGAATTTAATTTCGCCCACTGTTTAGCCATATCTCGTCGCCATACGTTAGAGTCAAAGCGTATGAGATCAGTAAATTGACAGCTTTTTGGTTCAGCTCTTTCCTTAACGCAAGAAATTGCCGCATTTACTCCGTCATTGTAGATGAGGCCCCCATCCATCCATGTCCTGCTCCGTCCAGCTGCTTATAAATTAGAGTCTTGAACTCGTTGCTCAAGGCTGAGACTGACCCGTGACCTGGACAGAGGAGTTCACCCTCATAACCTTTTGCAGTAGTTTTCTTCTTTATTTTAACCCTTCATTTTCTGCACTACTGTAGAGTTTTTGTTTCTGTCTGTGTTACTTTTGATTATCTCAACTGTTCATGGATCAGTCCATTACTCTGTGTCTGTCTATCTATCTGTTGTATCAGCTCACTCGGGTTTGCTGGGGGCAGGGGAGGAAGGGGGGGTCTGGTACCTATCTCAAGTAATCAATGGGCAAGAGGTCAGAACATCCTGGACAGGTCAGCAGTCTCACCAGCAACTAAAAGCATTTCAGGCCGGAGCGATCGTTAAATCCATTTGGGGTGTCAAGTCTGCATATCGTTGATGCTCTTAATGCCTTTCGTGAGATTTTTTTTTTCCAAACCGTGGGTTTTAAAATGAGAGTGTGAAGCATTAATTTCTTCAGGGAAAATATACTGCTCAAAAAAATAAAGGGAACATTTCACTTTAATTTTGTGTGTGGCTCCAAATGCAGGCCTCCATTGGTTAATAAATTTGATTTCCATTGATGATTTTTGTGTGATTTTGTTGTCAGCACATTCAACTTTGTACAGAACAAAGTATTCAATGAGAATATTTCATTCATTCAGATCTAGAATGTGTTATTTGAGTGTTCCCTTTATTTTTTTGAGCAGTGCATTTCACATCCATTCCTTGTTTTTTTTTTTTATTTGTCTTTGCAAGACGCTGTGTTGTTTTTTTTTCCTCAGACTTGTTTTTCCTGAGGTTCGCAGACCTTTGTTTTGTTCCTTTGTTTCAGTAATTATTAAGTAATTGCTAAAGCAAATAATTATTTGCAGTAAACCTACAGGGTGTTTCAGGTTTAACATTCCACAGAGGATCTTGATGTTGATGCACAACCTTGTTCCAGCTTTTATTGATGCAAAGTTGTTGCAAACAGCACTCAATCTGGCACATCGATTGTGGCTCCTGGGGAAATAACTGTGGGTTGAACTGCTTAAAAAATATGGATTGCTTACAGGAACCACACTATGCTAGATATGGATATTGAAGAAACTCCAGTTTAATGTTTTTGCCCTTAGTTCAGTCTCAGTTTATCCTTTTACATTTCTTAAATTAAGCCCTAAGAGTTAAGAGTTCAAGGTTATCCTACTGCTTATTCCTCAATGCCTTTATGTTGGAGCTCCGTAAACCTCATTGATCCACACAGACACAACACTGTGAGCGAGCTGCGGCTTTGGGGGTCACTACTCAAAAAAGGTCAAAGGTTAGATGAATAAGGTCAAGAAGGGCATATTTTCCTTAGGCTGATTATCAGTAACCTTTAAAGGCCTGACAAAAGAAACCCCCTCATTATTCACTTGGAGATCAATCAGCCACGGGATTGATCACTTTTAAAGTTAAAAGCATGTTTTACTTACACACACAGGCTTTTATAATGGCTTGCTTTTGTCTAGATTATTTGAACGTTTTATTAGGTTTAAAAGAATTGCAGCAGTTTTCCATAGGAACCTGAAGTAAATGCTGACATTTATATCAGGGTAGAGATATATGAAAGTCCATTAATACTATAATTTTCTATTAATTGATTACTTCCACGTCCTTCTCCCTGGGGATATTTTTTTCTGGAGAGTTTAACTGCACTGTATTTTTAAAGTGTTTTCATGTTGATTAATCAGTGTAAGAGCTGTGCAGTTGATGGTTTTTATGGCCGAAATGGTTAATTTCCTCAATCAGCAAATGGTTCAGTTTGCTTTTGCCAGTGCAACGAAACGCTGCCCTGAGCATGGCGGTGCTCATTGTAGCGCTCAGGGTCTCCTAACCCAAAATGTATTCAAACCAATACAGGACTCACTACAACATCTGTGGTAGGCAAAAGAAAATACATTTTAAGCCAATATTGCACTTGAAAACCCCAGATTTTGCCCCAAAACACCGGACAAAGATTGCACATTGATATAACAGGTAACATTACTTTGGCACAGCTTTGTGGTTCTGCCACTTCTCTGGCTGCTATGAAAAGGATCTCAACAAATTCCTTACAACAAAATCCCCCCCCTCATTGTGGTTTTATCGACAGTTTTCCCACCAGAGGAGACACGCACACCTCCAAATCGCATAAACAGGCAGGTTACTTAGATACCAAGTGATGTTGTCGATACCAGTTCTTCAGGCTGCAACTCAAAAGCTAAATTTATTTAGTAGATTGTCAAAGATCAGACCTGGATATCATTTTCAGCAGTGAGAGTAGCACATTTTAAGGTAATTATGATATAATACAGAAAATGATCTCATCATGATCAGTAAAAAAAACAAAAAACTAAAAAAAACAGATTTCAGATTTCCGCTTATATTTCCTTCTGACTGTAATTTAAAGGTCTTTTACAATTACAGGTGCAACAAGTTAAAAAAATTGTATGAAATTTCAAGTTGCACTGTATCTATACAAATAACTACCTTGCATGCACCCTCTCATAGGTGGATTAAAATGCTTTGCTTCCTCCTGCAAAGAGGCTGAAATCAGTTTAGGAGGAAAAGAAACCTGTATTTATAGGGAAACGCAGGTTTCGCTGTAAATGGTTTATTAGAAGCCACACATGTGATTCTCATGGCGATTATATAGTAACAGGAAGCAACAGGATGGTCAAGGAAGCAGCAGAAAACAATATGTACCTATTTAGAGTGCTGAATGGTCATGATTGCTTTCACACTAAAATAAGGCTTTCTAAATTTGCTGCAATCCAGAGACACTTGAACTTGTCAATGAGAAGCAGTGGGACATTAGGTGGTCCTAATTTTATGTAGAAAGATAAAAAATATTTAATGGAGATAAATGGATTTTGGCCTGCCATGTGGTTATAATTCATGAAGTGCAGCATACACCATCTTTCTGTCTGATAAATCCTTTCTTTTTTTTTTTTTTTTACTTAAACCGCCAGTGGCTGTCAGTCAAGACACAAGCAATATTAATCTAAAGTTCTGCATTTTTTTCAGAATCCCTCTGATGATAAACTGTAGATCCTGCAGCTGAATATAAATGATTAGTGAGTCAAGTCACAGCTTGGCAGCTTTATGGCTCTGTGTTATTGTGACAATAATACATTCTATTGTTCCTCTAGCATGAATATTTGTTTAGAATTGCATGACATGCAGACGGCAGATTTGATCCCAGTGACTAAGAAAAAAAAGGTAAAAAAATTAATAATAAAATTGTCTTTTTTTATGACATCTGACAAAAACAACCTAAAGTTTTATACTGAAGGAGTTAATGCCACACCAACAGTGATGGCTTATTTCTTCTGTCTGCTTCATTTTTCAAAAAGGAAATGCAAACAAGTGCATTACACTGGATCTTTCCGCATGTTTTGCCTCCGTTTATGAATATTCTAAATGTTTCATTCAGAAACGGTTGCTGCATGATTTTTAGTCAGTTTACAAATAATACGGTAATGAGCCACGCTTACTATTTTGTGACAAATAACGATTCTGTAGCTTTAAAACGATTCTTTAGCAAATGCATCTGTTGTGGAAGTATAAAAGCAGACTGACCAAGGAGAGTCTAAACTAAAATCCAGTCACGCTTTTGTTCTGCATGTAATTGCAGCTTAAATTCAGGCTTTTGTGTTTACATTGCAACGCTGGTTACAGTTATCAGTTTGTCACTAAAGGCGGTTTTCTGTGCAGTTTATCCTTTCCTGTTTTGACAGAAGATTAATTCATTCTAACACAAACACTAAAAGTAATATGCAGTCATATTCAATGAATTATAATATTAGTGAAAAGTTAATGTGCTTCAGTAACTCAGATGTCAAATAAAACATAGACTGATGTAATAAAGCTTTTATTTCTGTTAATGGTGACTATTTCTGGCTAATGACATGGCATTTAAGATTTTAATATTTAAAAGAAATTATGCAGAAATGTGGGTTTGATGAAAAATATGTTCAATAGCAGCTTGAAGTTTGTTTTCTAAAGGCACTTTTAATCTGACAGAAGAGCCTCATCGGAAGCCATTTTCAAATTATGACTCTAGACTTGAAAGGTGTACATACATTTCTTATATTTGCTTCTGTTAATAGAAAGTGAATGAATAGAAACAAAGATGGTCATGATGTGTAGGAAAGCTGCACACTGCATTTCGCAGGTTTTCATTTGTTTCTTTAAAGATTTGATCTTTTAAAACATCAAAGATAACTAAAATAGGCCAAGAATTAGGAACAATACAAAAAAAAAAAAAAAAGCAATGAAGTTCCAAGACCTTAAAAATATTTCAGATTCAAGAACCTAGAAATTGATAGGATTTCTAAGAGTTCGCCGTCTGGGTTTTTGCTTGGTCAGAAGCGCTCTGTTCCTGCTCTGTTCAAACATGGATTTCTGTGGAAAAAAAGAAAAAAAAAAACGTATTAACCTGTCTCATCTGTCTCTTTTTGTGGGTCAGGAAATCGCTTTGATTTTAAATGGAACACGAGTCGGGCAAATTATTTATGGTCAGCTGCTGGAAGACCTCAATCAGCCCATCTGTCCACAAGTTAAAGCGAGAGACAGAGAGCTGGAGGGTGGATAAATTCACGCCGTCACCCATTTATATTCCGCTGGATGACCAACAACATTAATAATATTAAAAACAGGTAATCGCTGCTGTTGTTTTTTTTGTTTGTTTGTTTTGGGGGGAGGTTTCCAGGGCTTTCCACAACAGAATCAAAATAAATTGCTTTTAGATAAAGTGTTTGTTTTGGGTTTAAACTCAGTCTGTGGAGTGAGGTCAAGATGGTAATTGATCCTGCTACACAGAGAAAATTACTTTGGTAACTCTGTTCCTGCTTTCCATTATTCAACTCCTGCTTCCGCCACATGGAGCTTTCTCATGTGTGGAATCCCATCCAGATTTCTATTTATTTTTTATTTCCTCATTTGAACATTGATTTAGTAAAAAGAAATAGAGGCAACTGTGAGGACGTTAAGAAAAAGATAATTTTTGGTAAAGTAAGTTTTAACTTCATTTTTTTTTCTGAATTAGACATTGATAACTTCATTTTTGCAAAGAATTAAGTCTTCTGAATTAAAGACTCTGGGTGAGGAATTGTGAGTGATCGTCTCTGCATTCACAAACAAATTAAGAATTTTATCATCAGATGCAATTATATAATTCAAGTGGAGACATCTTTTTTAACACAAGGTGGATTGCTAAGTAATAGTGCCTTCAGGCAGGATTCTGTTCATCTATCCCAGAAAGACGTTTAGTTTTATTTGAACATTTAATAACATTTAGCAGACGATTTAAAGGATAAAAATCAATTCTCTTAATTTCAACTCTTTGAAAGTTTTACTCACAGGAGATATTCATTTTGATGTCAATTTCAGCTAAAATAAATTTCACATCAACGTCTCCCAACAACAATCTGCATGCATGTTCCACAGGTTTGGTTTTTCCTTGGCACAAAACTTTCTGTTTGTTTTTTTGTTTTTGTTTTTTTTTTTAACCCGCAACTTTGCACATATTCTTGCCTCTCTTCCAATCCTGCTGATTAGATCTGATTTATATCTCCCACTTTTCTTTCCCCTGGCGGTTCTATATCTTTATTTTATCAATTGTCAATTTTCCGTTCGTCAATTGATTTCTCCGATCCAATTTTCATATTTCCACCTGAGTTGCCACTTTATTTCACCCCAATGTTTTTCTTTCCTTATTTCATTTTTTTATTCCATCTACAGCACCATCCATTTTAATTGGCACTCCTGTTAAAAACAAGCAGAAAGCCTTGCAAAGCAAAGTCGTCATTCATTGCCCAAACTGGGGGGGGAGGGTGGGGAGGGGAGTTTGATTGGGGGACATTTTAGTCCAAAGACCTAAAGCTTTTTAACCATCTTTCCCATCCCTTCTTCCTGTGACTGTTCCAGTACATTCCAGTGCTATTTGGCATCAGCTATGGTAAATATTGAAACTGCTCAGCACAGCAGCCATCGAGCTGAATGCAAGCATGGAGCCACCTCAGCACGTCTCCAAAGTAACACATTTCATTTTCTGCCACGTTTCTTGACTCTCTTCCAACCTCTAACCTCTCCCCCTCAACACTTCTCTTTTTCTGGCTTCATTCCCTGTTTTTTTTTTTTTTTTCTTCCATGCACACTATTTTCCTGTGAAAGGCCAATGCAATTATTCATCGCTGTACTTATGCATAAAAGTAAACTTATCGAAGCTACTCGACTCACTCACATACACATTCCAGTTGCTATATATACTCGCGGTACTGCAGCAGAAATATATTCTGCTGTCTCTCGTGGATCTGACCTCTGACACTTGGCACCTGTTTTGGGCTATCATACAAAAAAATCAATATGTACCAGAGACCGTATATGAAGCTGATACATAACTCGTGTTCTAGGAGGCTATAGAAATCTCCCCTGCTACGTTTCTGCATTAACTAATCCATCCTCTGAGACGGCCTCATCTCATATCAGCTCATGTAATTTGGTCTGAAAGATTCATGAGTTCAACGCTATTAATATCGTTTCCCGGAACCGACCTCGCCAAGGCGCCTTCCACCGATCTGTGCAATGAGGTCAAAGACGGGGGAAGGGCAGGAGGTGGTTGAGCGTGGTTTCTGTCGAATTGTGGTCTACTGAACATCAGTGGCGGCTGGTGAGAAAAAAACAAAATTGTGGTGGAGCTGATGTTGCCCAGGGATTTCCTTTCCTACTCCAGCATAAGGTTTCAAATGATCAGTCCTGAAATGATGACATTTCTACAATAATATGCCATTCTGCATACAGAAAAGTAACACAAAGGGTTAAACTAGCTAAAAGTAAAAGATTTGTTGAGTAACTTGTGAAATAAGTGTCAACGGCTAAAACCAAATCAGATTCAAAACCGTGAAAAACTAAACTAATGCCTCCGGGTTTAACTCTGAACAGACAAAGAGCTAAATTCTACTAGAACTGAAGAGAATCGACTAATAATGCTGAGCAGCAGAGGCCTTCCTACCTAAAAGAACTAAATCACATTGGTGTAGGATAAAATGACCACGGCTGCAAACAAAAAAGTAACAAAGAAACACACACAAAAAAAAACTTAGCCAGGTTCTGAGGAACAAAGACACCAAGCGATCCTCCTGTCAGTGAAACCTTACAGACATGAATGTTCATAGATCTGAGTCAGCAAACGGGTCTTCAGCTCCTCCTTGTACATCGCCACAAAACAAAACGTCGTTATATCAACCAGGATGTTTGTCATAAAAGGCAACATGAGCGTCATCGTTACTAATAATAATAATAATAATAATAAAACATTTTAGCAACATTTATCCAGAGCAGCATTAGCATTGTGCTAACCAGAGCTACATAAGCATCAAATAAATCTCTTCAACAGTCGGGACTGATTATCGGCAAATGATAGCACCTGAGGAACGGAAAAAGTAAACAACAAAAAAAGAGCAGACCAATATGTTAGCTAAAACTAATAAAAGATACAGAGGAACAGAAGATGTAACTTAGTGGACATCTGGAAAATCCTCCGGCGTCGTGCAAAGTGGAGAAGTCAGATTAACAAGCTTTACCCCCAACTTTATCAAGCGATGACGCAAAACTTTTTTGCCGTAATTCATCAAATTTTGAGCGCCCCAAAGACATAAAATTCAGCGATGCTGATTGGCCAAATGCTTATCAATTTGCCATAGCAACCACAGATGATTGGTTATACTTAGTTTATTTTCTGGGGTGTGATCAGCATGCCATTCTAGCATGATTCATCCTGCTGGATGTTGTTCTAAAAGTTGAGAGAAATGTTTCTTTCTGTGAACCTGGAGCGTCATCTCATATAACATATTAAAATGTCAAACTTTTTTTTAATATTTGTCTAATCAGTTGGCTGAAAAGAGCTTAATCAGATTTGCAAACCTGCTGCAAAGGGGGAAAAAAAAAAATCAAACGTTGGCAACACAAATGACAGGAAAATTTGAAGAGAGTGCACCGCTTACTAAATTTCCCCAACCGTGTATTGCTGTAGTTTATGTAGAAAGACAGATGAAACGCCTTTCGTTCGTTATGTCTTGGTTTTACCCTTTTTGGCACCAAATCCTCAGAGTTCCAGAAGTTGCATTTATACCCTTTTGGGGTTTATTTGGGCCCCAGTTTTTTGACCTTCACCCTTCTGCCAAGCACCAGGCAAATGATGCATCGCTGCATGTGCAAAACCTAAAAGCTGACTTTCAGACCGCTATAGTTTCACCATAAATTTAGGAGCTATTCTCATTTATCCCCCACGGTACTTTTGGTGAAATGCCTTGCAGCCACGGCGGTGTGAGGCCGATAAAACTACAATCGACTCAGCGAGTCGAATCCAGTGAGTCACGCACGAGGCTGAATGTGACAGTAAGTGTGCAAATGACAGAAGACGTGTCTTTTGTGTGATTGATGGCTTGCAGTTTGTCACAGTTTGTCGGCAGCTGAGGGGCTCTTAACAGGCCATGATTGGCTGGCACAGCCTGCGTCCCCATGCCTCATTAATTCCTCCGTGCCCGTGGAGTCTTCAATCAGCATTAGAGCTGGCTATTCCCCTTCACCCCTTTGCATCGTTTGTATCATGTATGCTCCTGCTCCAGAGCTGGAAGGCCAAAAGATTTGGTACTGATTAGAGCTGCCGGACCTGCAGCTCTTTGAGAGGCTTCGCCTTCTTTGGATAACGAAATTAACACAAGAAGACACGCAAGATGCATGCACCTGGGCACTGTGTGACACAGTGCAGCTGAATCGCCTCCAGATTAAAGTTACGTCGCTTTCATTAAAGAAAGGACTGTGTGCAACAGTTAATTTTCAGTTTTCAATCAGGGTGGACACTTCCTGCTCCCCTCACTTGTTTGGACAATGAGAAGTAAAGGACATACTGAGTGCAGAGCTGAATGAGAATGAGCTGCATGATGTGTTGCGCGCGTGTGTGGACGTGTGTGTCCAGTATCTCCTTTTGTGCAAACACATCCGTAGATTAATGAGCTTCTGGCTGAGTTGCCAGAATTCACCCTTTTTTTTGTGGGTTTTTTTTGTTGTTGTTGCTTTTTTATTCTTGTGCTTCAGCACAAATATTCTCACCTGCCACCACCTAAAAATGCTTCATCTTCTTTCTAATTTACTCTTCAGCTTCAGTGCCAGGTAGAGCAAATGAATATGTATGAATATGGCTTACATGTGTTTGACTTAACTGAGGGGGTTTGTATATGTGCCTCAATACGTGTGTGTGTGTGTGTGTGTGTGTGCGTGTGTGCGTGTGTGTGTGTGTGTGTGTGTGTGCGTGCGTGTGCGTCAGAAGGAAAGTATCTTGATCCGCTGGATGACAGCTGTAGGAGGAACTGAGAGATATAAAGGCTGGTCACATATAAGAGGGTCAAATTGATTTCCCATGAACACCAGGAACAGGCTTTTACACATGGGGGGCCTTATCAGCGTTCCAGAAACACTCACACAGTGAATAACAAGTATCTGTGAACTCTGCTGTCAGGGAAAAGGGGGAAAAAAAATGCTCATTTGTATGCTGCTCAATAGATTTAAAAAAAACAACAACAGACATTTGAGTACATTGCACAGGGGCAGGAATCCACAAGCTGTACCTTGACAAGATCACAGACTTTCTGACTCTGTCAAGGTAGAGACAGAGTTTCCAGACCTCCTTAAAACACGCAAGGAAAATTATTAGCACTTACACGCACATAGTGTTAGTTGTCACTACCTCTTAGGAGAACCTAAGAGGTAGTGGCAAGAGATTTCTACTTTTAAGATAGTAGAAATCTTAAAACCGATGTTGATGTCGCTGTCTCCAGCTGATCTCGTCACCTTATTTCTGCTCATATTCTTTCCAAATGGTTCGATTGCTTGGCGCCTCTGATGGATTGTAATCTCAACGGCTGTCATTTTTGCTCAAAATGCGGCGGAACGGCACTCGAGCGGAGTGACTGCCAAATACAATTAAGTCTCATTCTGAAAATATTAATCATATCTGACACGAGTGTGCCGCGTAAATATAACATCGGCACCAACATTTATACATGTTTGAAGTGACAACCTGAAATGGCAGCTGTTGGTTGCTCCTATGCGGCGTTTAAAAAGATCATCCAATGGTTGACAGAGTAACGATGCAGAGATGGCAGTATGCAGTTCTGCATTTACTGTAGCCCTCGTAAATAACCGGTGGCACAATATTCTCAGCTTGGACGATTGTAGGTGCACTGTGAGGTGACGTCATGCGGGATAGAAATGGAAAGACCTGTTGAGGAAAGCTGTATACACAGATTTAAATCCTAAATGATTCAGTCACCCAAAGTTTCTGCGCCAAGATCAACACAACTACTGCAGACTTTGGTCTCAACACTGTCAGACTTGTGCGACGTCAGCGCAATATGTCGCACAGCCCGTTTTGTAAACCATTATTTTGCCTTTAAACTCAATTCATTGAGCAAAAGAGCTCAGAACTGGACCGGTACGCTGATCTCTTTTGTTTGTAAAGACTCTAGCCGCAGCATTTTGAAGAAGTTGAAACAGCATTGTAATAATCGGGTCTGCTACAAACAAAGACATGAACTGATGCACTTGGTAATAATATGCTGCCTTTATGATAAATTTCATGTGGTCGTCAAGACTCCAATCAGACTCGTGATCGCCCTCAGATTTTTGACTTTGAGCCTTTTGAACCGACAGACTGAAGGTGGGCACCGATTCTTAGTCTTTGGGTACAAAAGCTAAGACTTCAGTTTCATCTTTATTTTGCTGAAGAACATTTAGATTTTTTTTAAAGGTTTTTGTTGGGTCTAGTGGCCTTTATTTGAAGGTAGTTTGACAGGAAGGAGGGTAATGAGGGAGGGCATGCGGCTAATGTCGCCAGGCCGGGAATCAAGCCTGCGACCACTGCCACAAGGACCAAGGCCTCAATATATGGGTGGTGCTTTGTCCCTGCGCCACGCCAGCGCCCCGTTTTGATTTTTGACTGAGCTGATTTTTAGTCCTCTTTCTAAAGCAGCTGCTTAGAGATGAGGAAGAATTTGGTCAAAGACAGAGGTGTGCAACCTGAAGGAGAGTTTAGAGGAAAAGTCCTTTAAAATTACATGCTGGAGTTCTTATTGACTACAAGAGCCAAACAATCTACAAAAGCGGTAAATAATTCTTCCCTAAGAGTTACCAGAGGGCGCTTCTTTGATTCTGGAGGCCTCTCCTTACAGAAATAGACGCAAGACTTCAGCAACGCGTTACTATATAAACTCACTGTCAGTGATGAAATGATACTGACAGGGCTAAGGGAAAAAAAAAGAAGATAATTTCCCTCTAATATTACCACTTTAAGTGTGTCAGAAATAACGACAGGAGGCAGAGAATAGCCTGTCATTCACCCCTCCTGGGAACTGTTCCACTTAAAGTTGCTGTATTTTATCTTATTTTATTTTTTCCGAGTTTGGACACTCACAGATGTTTGCGCAGAAAGAAAAAAGAAGTTATATAAAGAATGGATAATAGAGAAAAGTGAAAGCATCTGTTTTAAGATTTAACACTCGGATGAGCCAAAAGAGAAGGTGAGTGGCTTTACGACCGGGTGCCGTCGCCGCTAATCAGATTTAGCACCACGCAGCCCGGAATAATGGTTCCCCGGTTCTGCTCTGCACTTGCTGTCAGCCTGAAGTCCTGCATACTTCTGCTGCTCACCGCTCCTTTCCTGCGCAGAGACAGAAATAGTGTGTGGTTGAACGATACTGGTGGCACGCCGTGGCAGCTGGCGTTTCTTTCTCCTGGCCACCGGCATCCCCGTCCCACACAAAATATAAACTGACTCAAGCAGTAAATACACACAAGCACACACACACACACACACACACACATGTATACGTACAGCATTGGTGAGCAGAGGCAGGCTGTCAGAAGTGAAGGCCAGCCCAGCGATGTGAGATGTTGTGACACTTTACCTCATTACATTTTCCTAGGTTGTTATGAATGTCGGAGCAGTGCTGTCAACCAAAGCACAGACCTGTATGAAACACAATGTGAGCCACCCCACCCCTCACACACATATAAAAAAAAAAACACACACACACACGTTCCCATATCCATATCTCCATCTCGCTCCATCAGGAAGCGAGTCGGAGCCATACCTTCCTTCTTTATTTGATGTTCCCGTGTGATACTCTGGAAATGTCCACCAGGCAGTTTCTTAGTCTCGCTGCTTTCCTGACGTCTCCTTGATGTGTGGAAACATCTGGTAAACCACAATGATTCGGATCACTGCCGGTGCGTATGCGTTTGCACACGGTGTACTGCACCACTCTGTCTGAGGGAAATGAGGAAGTAACATGTCTTTGTTCATCCTTACATGTTAGCCAAGTACAAATGATGAAATGCTTCAACCAGAAATACGTTTGTTTGTTTATTTATTTATTTATTTATTTATTTATTTATTTATTTTTGCCAGATGTTGATCAGGGTTTCTCAGATTTCCCTGAAGAATAGCTGAGAGCCTTCAATCACGCTGCATTTATGTTCCAGAAGTTGTTTTCTCTTCTTCCTACTGAGCCAGTCTGTGACGCTGCAATAAAACCCAAAGCAAATACACAGAACTGTTCTGATTATTTGCACACCTACTCCTCCGTCAGCCGACACTTAACTCAGTGTGAATGTTCTTTGATTGCCTCTAAGTGCAGTGTGGTGCTTCACTTATTCCAATATTCATGTGTGGCAATTAAGATTTTCTGCAAATTTCTCGCTGAACAAGGCTGTTTCTTATTTAATGAAGTTGCACTTAAGCGACATTAAACAAGGTTCCTTTAAGATCAAACGACTGAAAAGCACGAGATTTTTTAAGGACGAATCTCGGCGACCTCATCCAAAGAAACTTTTCTCTTATCACACATGTAAACATCGCCAAAGCAAACTCACACGTGTCTGCAATTATGTCATGATGTTCAGGCAGTGGATGGAGACAGGCGGGAGCGACTAGTAATGGTGGACGTTTAATGAAGAATAATAAATAAAGAAGAACTTACAAAACAAGGGGATCATCAAAAATCACATTTTACATCCTTTTAGGAGTTGAAAAATAGACTTAATGGATGCAGAGCAGAATGAAAGGGCAGACAGGGAAGGAGGAAGGTAGAACCATCTCTTCCATCAATCATAATGGGAAAGGATCATATCCCCAACTTTGTCTCTCTGCCCAGGTTTCTAACCATATGGACAGAGAGTTTAAAAGATTAGAGGCAAAAGCAAATGAGGTGGAATAGCAGTACCTACCAATAACTGATGGTGTCATCCAGGACATGTTGAATATCATCTCTGCTGCCCAGAAATTGAGCTGCTGGCATGTTATGACAGTCACTAGGCTGTCATAGAGCAACGGTCTTCAGTCAGAGGCCTTATCAGAGTCACTGCAAGACTGACTGCTACCACAGGAAGGTCTGATACTTGGCTCATATTATCCAAGTATCTTTGAATATACTTGGATGATATGAGTTAATTTAATTTCCTTCCAGTACAACAACATGCCTCTCTGTACTTTAAGAAACATGGACTCTGTTTAGTTGGTACTGGGGAGTACCGTGCTGTATAACGGCTCTGAACACTTAACTAAATATTTAATACTCACGATCTCCTCAGTAAACAAAATAAAGTTTTTTTCTTTATGTTGTCAAGCAGTAAAATAAAAATCCAAGCAAACTAGAGAATAAGTATGCACAGATGTGAGCTGTTTGGTTTAATAATTACACCACCACTGTTTTCTATGCTGATCTGCAGCCTTAGGGGGAAATATCTGGATTCGTTCATCTCTTACCCAGTGGCATTTTTAGTGGAGTGCATATTTTCAGACACCAATTGAAATATTAAAGCTGCATTCTCGAAAACAACAAAACAATTAGCTGTGTGCCAATAAGCAGTCACGCTCTGCTATGGTGTAAAGGGAAAGAATTGTTTAAAGAAAGTTATTGTGCAATTTTCACAAAAAAAAGGAGTTTCTGCTGATAAAGATGGTTGTAAAATGCCAGAGAAGCAATGCAAACTATCTTTCATAATGAATTATGAACATGTAAATCAAATATTTAGTCTGCAAATAAATAAGATAACAAATGAAGAGGTTTTGCAATGTTTACACAAGCACTTCTTGCTGTTGCTGGCCTTGTTGTTTGCAGCCAGGTCAACTAAACCAACATTTATAGTGTGCTCAGACATAGTCACGCAGAAAATCTGCTTTCTGGAAAAGCACAACATGGCCCATTGAGCGTTCACGCTGTCTGGATGAGCAGCAGCTAAACAGAAAGGTATCCATCTTCGTAGAAGGCTTTGGAAATGTCAATGCCCCTCAGCAAACCAAAGGGGAGTCAATCATCCAGGGGCGCCGCTATAAAAGACGACAAACACAAAAAGCCTTTTAACCAGAACCTTCGTGTGGCAAAAAAGAAAGAAAGAAAAAAATTCCATTTCAAAGTCGTCATTTTACAGCACCTTATGCCGGTTTATTGTTTTTTACGCAACGCCAGCAATTAGGAGAACGTGGAAAGCCTGACCTGATTTGTCAGAGTTTCAGGGAAGCGGAGGGCTGCGCTGGCATATACAGTACAATTTTTAGCTTTGGATCCCGTACCGAGGCTTTTAGCACGAGAGTGCGGCTCTTGTTTGCTCTGATAAGTGTACATTTTCCTCTGGGTGTCTGCCAAAATAAAAAAAGTCTTCCTCTTTGATATTAATATCATCCCCTCATGACCTCTGTAGAACCTTGTTAGACGTGAAGTCTTTGGGTGGCATTTACTGGTTCAAAGGTTCTCTGTGTAATTGATCAGTCGGCTGTTTGATCTGTAGCTACGGCTGGCATTTGGTCCCTTACAGGAAAAAAGGCGCCTTCGTGCTCTGTCAGGGTTTCATTTATCCGTGGCTGCCACCTACTGAGGTCGGTTGTGGAAGAATGCGACTCGTAATGAGATCTTTTCGTACCCTCCAACCTTTGTAGATGCATATTTACATAATAAATCTGCACAGAGCAGAAGGTAAACATACGCAGGAATGCGGTGTTTTGTATCATTTTTGTTTTTTTACTTTCTCATTTGTTTGAATGTTAAATTTTCATTTTGTCTGCCCAGCTGTTCTCCTTCTTCCCCACTCCATGTTTTATTATTTAATCTTAGATAACCAAAGAGGGAACAATTAAGACATTTTGAAAGACGCTTTCAAAATGTGTAATCTTTAAACAGCTATCAGTTTGATAAATCAATAGCTGTCATCATAAACATTAGGTAAGACAAAGATTAGTTTTTGCATTCAGAAAAAAAAACAAAAAAAAAAAACAATTGACTCCGTCTTCACAGGACCAGCATTTATTAAAACGCGACGTCAAAGGATAACAGAAGCGGAAGCTGCAGTTATTTTTGTGTTGCAGAAAAGGTAAAAATACTTCAAATGTTCCCCATTTTGACATTTCTTTTCATCAGTCGCCGCAGATCGTTTTTACTGTCGAAAATAGAAAATAGGGCATATGCAAAACAGCTCACTGTCACACATTTAGAAAAAATAAAATAAAATGCAGATAATGAGTGAGCGCATCCATATGCGAGCACTTATGAAAACTAAGTGGCTAAATAGGTCTGTAAACATTTGCAGCTCTCTCGTGTTCGAAGCGGAGTGGTTGGGAACAAGAGCAACTGAGCCGTGCAGCAGCGGCGAACGGGGTCGGCGGATGATGAGGTGCATAGCGGACAGAGGTCAGCAGCTTTTCCGCAGTCAGTGGCTACAGATTTACAAACGTGACGCAGCATTTCTGATTCGCTCTGTTCACAGAGAGCATCTGCTTCCTGGACGCAGCCCCTGCATTTCTCCTGCATTAGCCTCACCAGTTAGCCTATGCTAATAGTTACCAGTGTTTTGAGGAAGGTGAGAAAAAGAATAACTGTCGCACATTATATGCTCCCAAAACACAACATGGCAGAATATGTAGGATATATGTCAACAGAAATAGCAGTGTTTTAGGTTATCTGAAAAATGGGATATTTTTAGTCTGGATTTTATTTCCTTATTAGTGCAATTCTTCATCCATCTACTCCTTATACACAGTTCATCTTGCACAGGGTTATGGGGAGATGAGAGGGTAAAAAGGTGATCAGGTCAGAAAGAGAGAGAGAGAGAGAGAGAGAATAATTGGCACTCACTAAAACCAGAGACAAAAACAACTAACTAGTCAAAGTAAAAGCATTTCTTCAGAAACGGGTGGAAAGTACAGCAGACATGATTGACTTTTAGATTTCAGGTAAAGAAAACCACACTTGAAATTACATTTCCTACCCTCCCATACAAAAGAACCGATTCTGAAGCAAATGGATAGATGGGTTTTCACCAGAATTCGGTAAAATACAAAATGTTATGCAGTCGGAGTTTAATAGAGATAGATTACAAGCTTAGTGAAAGCAACAAAAAAAAAAAAAATCCCTATGGAGGATCGCAGACAAATTCAAGGGTTCACGAGCGTGAAATTGTTCATATCTGTTAAACACTTTTATATGGCAATGAGAAGGAGTTGTCTGGGTTTATTTGGCTTCAGAGTTCACAGGTAATTTACAGGAGAATTGAAGACATAAATCTGAGCGCTGGAAGGAAAAGAGACCGCCGGAGAGAGAGGATGTGGACGGTCGGGTAGAGGCGATCTCTAACTCTGTTTATCTGAAATAAACAGATAATTAACACAACAAAATGAGAAATGGTAGAAATATTTGTTAAGGTGAGCCCAAGGATTTTTCCTTCCTGTATTTTTTAATGTCCCTTTTAACTTTTTTAATCATGTTTTATTCACACATATCAGTATTTAGACACAACCTGTCTGTAAACCCACAGGTATTCTTTGAACTGGTTTATTTTTGCGTGATTGGGTTTTGGTTTTGGCTTACATGCAAAAAAAAAGAACGGCTTGGACTACATATGAATTAAGATTAAGACTAAGTTTAATCATCAAGCTGGATAATAATTCTCAACACACAGAGCTACAATTGAATATATCTGATCAAAACACATTTATTTTTTGTAGACCGAAGTTTGTGTTTGTAATTTTGACAAAATATGACAAGGTTTAATGGTTATGACCACATTTTCGAGGTGAAACTTGATTTTCACAGGTGCGTCGTTTGGAACCGTTTCAGATTCCTGCAGGTTGAACAGAAAGGAGAAGAATTGCCATTTAAGACAGTTCGATGCAGCATGTAAAGTTAATTTTCATGGTAGACAATGCATTTTGCTTTTTGTTGCTTTGTCGTCATTTCTTGTCTCACACCAGATCATACGTTAAGACAGACATACACGGCTAAACTGAGCATCTTATTCCATCTCCTCTGGCTCGATATCTTTCGTCTGCATCGACTTCAGCCTTTGAAATCAGCCGGCCCTAAGTGGAGCAACAGCAACGAAGGTGTCGTGCTGTTCGCGCCAAACGGGTTGACCCGCCCAAACGCTGCCGCCTGCAAAGCCGCTGCAATCCGTCCCCAAAAATCACCAACTTCCTCGCAGAATGGAATCACCTCTGCTCCGTCTTTCCATCCTTGTTTCCATCGCCTCAGCCTCCTAACCCGGCTCTGCGCCGCTTTTCAGCATCCTCTCATTTTCATATCTTTCTTCAGCCCTCAGACGTTCCTCTGCCTCCCACCATGACCTCTTGTCAGAGCCTCAGAGAGTCTCTCAGAGCTTGTGATGGTTGAGGATTGTTAAGTTGCCAGCTGCAGCTTTAATGATTGTGCCTTCAGGCCGAGATCAGCCAAAAAGAAGAAGAAAAGAAAAAAAAACATACAGTTGGCATTTTTCTACAGAATATGAGCTTTTGTGGAACATGTGGTTGAATTTGTTTATAGAGGCAACATAATTCTTAAGTTAGAATTAAAGAATGTTTGCCTAATTGAAATTGATCTGCATGTATGTTTTGTGGTTCCCAATGAGTGAAGCATTTGAAATGGGTGCACTGGTACAAATTGAATCTTCTGTGCGCGCGTCTGTGTGTGTGTGTGTGTGCGCGTGTGTGTGCGTGTGTGTGTGTGTGTGTGTGTGTGTGTGTGTGCTCTCCCTCGCTTTTGCTGCTCAGGGTTCAACTGCAGCGCTGCTCCACGTCCTGCAAACTCATTGCAAATTAGCTTCATGCGCTCCACTGCATCCCCAAACAGCTCGCTGATGAATTCAATCAATTTGCCCTAATTATAACTTTCACAGGAACACCTCTAATCTGACTAAAACTTGGCGTTGAGCTGTGGCAGGTAGCTGCGCAAACTGCTGTCTGAAGAGGGATGTTTGTGTATGAAAGAGTGTGTTGATTTGTCCTAATTTTCGACACATCTTGTGACATCGCAACCTCAAATATAATTGCGGTTTATTGGCGTTTTATGTGGCGGACTACCACAAAGTAGTTTAAAATGGTGGCAGCTTAAAAAAAAAACAACAATCTGGAGAGTTTGGCATTCACTTTGTCTTCACCTCCTCTACTTTGAATGAATATGCTCAAAAAACTTGCAGTGGAAATCCCGTGGAAGAGTTTAGGCTTGTATTGTTATGGCCCAGTCAAAGCCCAGACCTGAATCCAAATTAGACTCCAGCGTGACACATTGTCACGTATCAACATTACATCCTTATCTAACTTGACGGTGACTTGTGTGTTTTACAAAGGCGAATGTTTATGTGTTTTACTCTCTGGAAATCTCTAAACAGATGGCAATTAAAAGAGGATTATACAAACATTGACCAGTGTCGGGTAGCTAAGTATGCAGCACCGATTTTCAGATTCTTATTTGTCAGAAATAAAATAGCTAACTGTATGCCTGTCTATCCCCTTTCCAAGTGTGCTCTGCTTTGTGTTGCTTTGCCACAGAAAACCCCATTAAAGTCCAATGAAAGATGCGGTTGTAGTGTCTCAAAATGTGAAAAAGTTGAAGGAGTGCAAACACGACTTTGACTCCATCCCCTGTTCTCCCTTCAATGTTTCCCTCCAGACATCGACGACTGCCAGTCTAATCCGTGCCAGAACGGAGGAACCTGCATCGACGAGATCAACTCCTTTGTGTGCCTCTGCCTGCCCAGCTACGGCGGAGCTACGTGCGAAAAAGGTAACAATGCAGGCAGCGAGCGAGCGCTGCCTTCCTCTTTTTGTTGTGTTGCGTGGCAGCAGAAGAAGAGCAGAAAGATGATAATGAAAAGATGTAGATGATGGAGGGGAAGGAAATAATTGGGAGCGGAGCAAGAAGTTTGGAAAATGAGTTTAAAAAAAGAAAGACAAGCACACACACAAAAAAATTGAGATGAAGAGGCTGCGGATGCGAGATGTTGGAGTAGAGGTTGAAGAACCGGAAAGGATGTGGGGAGATGCTGATGACATGGGCACAGGAGGAGAGGAGCATGCCTAAAGAAAGTGAAGAGATAGAAGTTTAATGAGGGTGTGTGGATGGAGGGAGGGAAGAGGGGGAGGACAGGAACAAGAGAGGGGGAGGAGGAATAAATACAGGGAAGCCCTGAGAGATAATATGATGGATTAATACAGAACACCTGCGTCCAGATGGTTTTGTTTTCTACAAGGGGAATTTCTGTTTTATGGAAATTACCAAAATTCCCACGTGAGGAGAGGGCAGTGGAAGATGGTTGGATGGAAATATGACAGACATGTTCACTCCGAGGCTACGGAGAGGAAAAACCCACCGCTGTTTTGTTTATTAGTATTCCTTCTGATCTGATTTTGACCCTAGCTGTGTGTTCCTGTTCAATAAAAAAACACAAGAATAGCCTGTTTCATTCCAACAAACTGCAAAAAAAAAAAAAAAAAAAAAACCTGACAGCTGGGCAAGAACAGAGAGTGGCAGAAATTCAGAAGAAACTGATTGAAAGTTTGCCTGTTTTTCGATATTTATTCCTATTTTATCAGCAGTTTGCAATTAAAACATCCATGCAGTCCTCTACCTATTTTCAATACTAGTTTATTCTTGCAGGGTCCCAGCGGCGCTGGAGGCTAAGTTCAGGGGTTATAGGGGTGGGGTCACACTGACAGGTCACCAGTCCATCGTAGAAAATTAAAAACATCAATTCCAAACTCTTACATTTACTAAAAACGTGCATCTGTAGCGTGGCGATAAATCAGCATTCACGCCAAACGCACTAGTGATTCGGTTCAACTCATCTGATACAAAGCATTTTGCAGAATTTCAACGTGGGGATATTTGCAGAAATATTAAAGAAAATATCTCTAATGTAACATTCTGTCATATTTCAATAAAATAACACTCCTTAGTGTTTTTCAGCGACTGCACGAGAGTACATAAGAAATAGGAGGTTTTAAGAAAACCATACATTTTGAGTATGCGAGTGAGAGATCAACGTGCAGAAAGATGCTCGGAGACTTTGATTTATGACTCATCGTTCGTCTCGACTTTTGACTTACTGTAGTTTTTCATTATTACTGTGGAATGCCTTGTCTTGTTATGCTCTCAGGATGCAGCAATCAATGCCAAACTGACAGAGTGCAGGAAATGAAGCACGGTAAATAATGAACTATTAAATGACAAATGCCGTCTAAACAACAATGGCTTTATTTGGCAGATTTAAACGGAGAAAACTGACCTATCAGCACAGAATTGATCTTGTTTTTCTATTTTGCCTTTGCAACAACAGCGACCCATGTGTTCTCTATTCCTGATCCAGTTGTATGTTTGTCTCTGTTCATGAATGATCCGTTGTTTGGACACAAGGAAGTGCTGGATTGTGGGATGACAATCTAATTTGGGTTCATTGTAAGTGTAGAATTACATCCCAACCAGTCTTAAAAGGGATCAAAAGGTTTGCTTTTTACATATTTTGTATTTTCAAACTGCACATTAGTCTTTGTTGCTGCATGCTTGGGTGTGCATCTGCGCTGTGACGTTTGGAAACGTATCACGACTTATTTTCAGTACACTCAGATGTCAACAACATCAGCTGAGCAAGGATATGACATTTGATATGAAATTTGACAACTTATGTTTTTTATTTCACCACAAAGATGATGCAGGCAGACAACCATATTACTAGATCATACTAAAGGGAGTTGTTCCCTGTACGATGCTCTGTGGGAATCTAGTTGGCAAACATAGGACTTGGATTTCCTATTTCCCATTTTAACTGCTTGGAAATGCAATAAAAAAATGATTGAGGTTCTCCCCACATGAAACTAGACATTTCTTTTCCTCGATGTGCACCCACCATCCACATTATAGCTGTACGGTACCAGGAAAACGTCATTGTGACACCACTGTTCAGTACTGCAAAGAAGATATCGATTAAATTTAGCCCACGTTTTATTGACTCCTTTCGTTTTTTCTTCTACTTCACACTGTCCCCACAACTCTCAATAAGCGTCAACATCAGGTAATAAAAGTACTTTTGTGTATCGAGGGCATGGAAAATCCACCCAACTCAACCCAAATATTTTACAAGCAGGCAGAATATGCTTACATGGCAGTTTAAATATTCAACTAAATATCAACAAAGAAATAGCATTCAAGCAATCCTTTGCAATTGCAGTATTGCACATATTAATGTGTGATTTGTCAATTTTGATTTTTTTTTTTTTTTTTTTTTTTTAACTCAATTTTTAAAATTAAAAAATGAGAGTTACACATTGGATCGCATTTTACACGTCCAGCTTTGGTTTTGGGAGAATCTCTAGTCTAGCTCTGCTTTAGACATCCTCAAGATCTACTTCTTCTAAATTTTAATGTAGTCAATGTCAATACTACTACCGCCTTCTGGCAGAGCACAGGTATTACAGCATCAGCGTCCTGGCATGTTTTTTCTAAAATTGATTTCTCTCAAAATGTTTGTCTTTAGCTCTAAATGTATTTATAATGCAGCAACTTTAAACTTCAGATATTGATCCTGGCGTGTTTGTTGACTTGCTGTCCTTTTGACAGTTTTTACTGTACTTTACTAAAGAAGGTTCTGATTGAATAAAATAGGTGCTAAGTGCCTGTGCTACATCAGCTGGACTTTGTCCAAGTGCGCCATAAATTGATATGTTTTAAAAATACCTTTTTGATCAGAGGATCTTCATTTGATCTGATATAAATGTTTAAACACCTTGACGATTTTGTGAAATTGATGTTGAGGCTCTCGTTAATGTACATCTTCAGTACAAACACTTGGTCTCCTACATTCCATTCTATTTAACCTTCAGCGTTGTGCACACTTGTCTTCTGCTTTTTTGTGTCTTACACACACACGCAAACACAACCTATGTGTGCCACGCGTTTTTACATTCGCCGGAGCGGAGCCTCTGTTCCCCCTCGTGCTGTGTTGCTACCATCATGACTGATTGGGAGCAGCAGGGCTGATTGTGTATAACTAAACTCTCTGTTTTCCTGTTGCTTTTATCTCTCGTTGCCCTGGGCCTGCAGAAATGGGGAATTCAGCAGGGAAGAGTACAATTCTCAACAGGCGTCGCTCTGTCATTTCAGCGGGATCACCATTTTATATCCAGAGGGAGGTCTGAACTGCAACAAGAACAGCAGAAATGAACTCATTTGTTCCGCCAAAGCCTCCATCCATTTAAATGTCATCCTGTTGGTCCCTTTCCCACTAAAGTGCTCCAGTTTCTCTCTCTTTTTTTTTTTTTTTTCCGGTGTGTGCTTCGGTGCAAGTGTTCCCGAGTGTTTGTGCTCGATTATGTTTAGAGGCAGGCACTGCGAGCTTCAGATGCAGGCCAGATACGGTCCGTTGCAGGCTTCCTCCAGCCTGTTACCATGGAGATCCCATCTTGGAGTCAATAAAAGTTAGCTGACAGGGCTCAAGTCCTCAAGTGACCGTACGCTGCAAAGAAGAACATTTGATAATTCACAGGTTTTATCAGTGGATTTTAACATTTGTTTGTTTCAATTTTCCACTCTGAGACTTGACGTTTGAGGGATTAGTAATCATCTTCTGTCTGTGGTCAAAATAATTATGCTATTAGACTTTACTTTCTTGCAGCTTTTGTTAAATTTATTGAAGGTAAATTTGCCAAACTGGAGGTAGAGTGGGTAAGTAAGCCTTCATTCAGACTCATGCAAAATGCAAAAACTAAAGCAGAGTCTCTCCTGCAGATTTTTTCTTTTTCTTTTTTGCCTAATCAGAGAAGACACAAATGATTCCTCTGCAGCCTGACTGGCATGAAAATTGACAAAGAAAGCACAACACCTCATCAGTCGCTTTGTTCCAATCTCATTTTTAATACATCTATAACTCAGTGACTCAGGGTTTTTTTTTTCTTTGCTATGATTCTTCCTTCTTTTGTCTGTCTAGAGAGAGAGAAAAAAAATGACAATATGCGTACATCTCTGAGCGTGGATTTGCTTCTCTGCTATCCCGCTACTATCTCCGTTTGATGTTTCCCTCCTCGCCTTTCTTCCTCCGCTTTCTGCATTTCTTGAATCTTTCCTCCGTCTCTCCTGGTGCGCCGATAAAATTGTTGTTGTACTCTGTTAGCATGTTTGCACTCGTGCGTCGTTCCGTGTGGGAACAACTTGTCGCTTTGTTTCACGTGGGGCTGAAAGATGAAAGATGATGATTTGTGTCGCAGGTTAGCAGGTTAGTGCGTGAAGGTTGGAGAACTTTTAGCTAAAGCAAACATCTTTTCTCCAACCCATCAGTGTGCAAACACAACGCTTTACGTTCTTTGTGTTGCAACCACAATCCTGGGGGGGTTTTATTCGGCTGCCGTTTTCGAAGCATTTAAACAATAAACATTAGAAAATTGACGCAAACATATTTAAAAAACAGTGTAACTAATTATTACCTTTAGGTGTCAGTGTAGTCTGCCTGTGTGTGATTTCATATCAATACAGCTGTTCTGCGAAGGCCTGTAGAGATTTGGTACAGAAATTAGTTAGCTGACAAATAGTAATGAGGTCAGAGGTTTATAGCGGGTCTATGTTATAAAACTATAAACATTTAGACATTTATCAACGCATCGTTCTGAAAATGGAGAGAGTCTGACAACCTCAAACCTGCCGGGACTCTAAAACTAAATTGACATTTAATGACAGCGTTATACTGCTGGATTGTACATTTTGTGATTAACATGCATTGCACTCGCACCGTTGCAATGCATTAAGTCAGCAATGCTGGTGGTTGTCTTATGCAATCTTAACATGTTCATGTGTTGTGTTTTTCGGTGTGTTTCGGTTCAGTTGACAGGAAAACAAGGCGACCCACACACCCACTGTGACTGTCACTGTAGGGCAGGTCAGGGTTTCCCCCAGAGTATTATAAGTCTGGCGGGCCACCAGGCTAAGCATTGCTTAGTTATTTTAAGTCTTTTTAAAATGTTTGCATTTTTTTTAACACTTGATAGTTGGTGTCCAGGTGTTAATCTTCCAATAACAGATAATTATCAAGTGATATTTTCAAACTTCCTGCCAACTTTAAATATTTTTCCACTCAAAAACTCGGCGGGCCGCTGGATGAATGACTGCTCCGGCACCCTACCGCCGGGCTTAGCAAGTTTTCTGCAGGGAAACTTTGTAGGTGTTTAAATTAGCTAATCAACCTTCACTGTAATGGACCGAATGTTAACTTTGGGGTATTATGTCCCGGTCTTTCTGTGGGAAGTCTTTACTTTGATGGTATTGATAATCCAGGTACACTTGAACATAATCTCTATTCGATCAGTTAGTGGAGCTGTTGTCAGTTGCCATGGTAATGGGTGAGCGTGTTTGACATATGTCAAAATCTGGACCGATTGCCTCATTCGTTTGTAGAGTGTTCTGATATTCATAACTCATCAAATGGGATTAAATATTTAACAGCGGGTATGGTTACTACAATGTGTATTGTATAAAATTAAATTAAGTATCCAATATAAAAGAGAAATTCGTTTAGTTTTATGCATACTCTTGCCTCATCGAAGCCTGTTGGGAAATACAGGCTAAGAAGGTTACAATATCAGCATTTACACAGAAAAGATGCATTTTTAGATACGTTTGACAACTACGTTATCTTACTGCAGCAAGAGTTCAGTTTTGCATTCAGTTTTTGACTGAAAGAATTAAAGGAAAGCAAACGCCCTTGTTGTGGAAAAGTCAGCTCTCCTTTTCAAGCACAATGAAGTTGCACCTGATTTAGACACAGAAAACTAAACTTGCTTTCGACAGGGAAACAAAAACTAGACAGCCTGACGGGGGAACCGAAGGCAAAGTGGAGCACAACCTACCTCCTAAAGAGGTTAATCTGGGGCAAACAGACATACTTTTGAGTGTGTCTGTGCCGGCAGCAACACTGGTGCAGTGAGGTGGAAGCAACCAACAGATGATTTACTCCGAAACTAATGAGGAGCAGAGCAAGACGGAAGCGACTAACAACGACAGGGAGTGCATCACAAGGCAGCAGATCTCGTCCTGTTGTCACTTTTAACACTTGAAGTCAGACTCTGTTCAAATTGGACATTTAACCTAACATAAAGGTCTTATTGTCTGAAGCCAATTCCACTGAGTCACTGGCTTCACAGCAAACCATGTGGGGGACGGTGGAGAGCAGCAGTTTCCTTTCAGTAAGAAGCAGATCCAGAAAAATCTGACTCGGTATGAGCGACCAGGTTTCTGTTTTACCTACAAGTTAAAGACAGTAGCTTTACTTGGCAGAGAAATGCTATAACAAGCTGATATTTGCTATTAAATTAGTTGAACTACGTAGCTGGGTGAATGAAAGCTCATCGTGGCTGTCGTTTTTGTTCTTTTTTTAATTCCCCTTATTCAACCAGGTCAAACCTCGTTGAGATTCAGATCTCAGTTTCAAGAGGGACTTAGGCTGAATTCTGCAACACGCAAGCAAGCTGGTTACGCAAAGTTAAAACAAGTTGGAAAAATAGCTTAAAAGCAACGACACCGATTGATAGGTTCATGTTGCTTGTTTTTAAGAAAAAAAGTCCAATAAAATAAGATCATTTAATGCTGTAGGAGCCATCGCACCGAGCGCTTGCTTCCCTTTTTTCTGTTTGAACGCGTGAGAAAAAAAAACGATTGTTGGAGCGTAAAGAATCTATGTAGGCTGGAGCCAAACCGTGGAGAGTTTTATGAATCAGTATCATCAAGCGGTTGTATCTCCGTACGCTTTTTCACAACAGAAACACTTTTTCTAGTTGGTGCAGCAGGTTTCTCTCAGCCAAGCTTCGTACTGTACAGCAAAAAAGAAAAACTCCAACACTTTCTTTGGCATCTCAGTATTTTGACTTTAAAGATTGTAATGGAATGACAAAAAGATTTCTGTATATTTGTAACAGGTACTTTTATTAAACCTCTGTATTTCTTAATATCTGTACCTGGTTGATACAGAGGAGCCTAGCCCTATTTTCTAATATTTTCCTTAAAAATATTAACAAATCTAGCCAGTATATTTACCTTTTGACTCAAATGTGACTCTATCCAGTTGCAAAACAACTACTGGACATTTTGGAGTGTTTCATTTTTTTCTGTATTCTTTTTGAACTGGAGCTCTGTGTTTGAGTTTTATTATTCCTTATATAATTTAGTGAGTCTAGATTAGAGTAAGAGACACATTTTCTTCACGTCGTCACAGATCCTGCAAAAGCTCTTTAAATCTGTCACCAACAAGCTGCTTGGAAGGTGAAATAAAATTTTGCGCATCTCTACAGTTCTTGAAACCCGGTCGTTACAGTAAACATTTCTGCTCCTGATACGTGTTAAGAGGGACACACGGTTAAGTCTAAGAAGAAAAGAAGCTGGAGCCCATTTGGTTATCTCGTCTGCAGCAGTTGCATGCAGAGAAAAAAAATACACACACACACACACACATATAATATTCCTGGAGTTTAGTCTAAGCCAAGAGAAGTTATTCAAACGGTGTCACTCTCACCCCAAATTATATTAAATGCAGCTCTTTTCAAAACTCACGTCATGCAGAAAAGCAGGAGAGTTATTCTAATTCAAGGTGCATAAATAGACATATTTCTTCTTAAGGAACTGTTATTCTCTTTCCTCAAGTTAAAATAAGTTCAGACAGAGGGGAATGAAACTGTGAAGACAGAAAAGAGACAAAACTGGTGGGGAAGCACAGTAGTCAGAGCGGTATCTATTTTTCTCCGCTGTGCAATAATGAACATGTCTGATGGAGAGGTGTAAAACAGTCCTCTGAGCAATGCTTCATGTCGAATCCGTTTCTTTCCCTCCTCGTTCTAATATCCCGCATAAATCAGATCCTGCTCGGAAAGCAAAGTTTAAAACAGATTCGTTTCCTCGGTTTTCATTTGTTGTTGGAGTTTCTGTCGCAAACATTATTCAAAGAGCTCGTCCTACTTTAAGATCTGCAACAAAATGTAAGAAAAAACTCCAAAGCATTTGACTGTCAAGGGTTTTGATTTAAGCATTGGTTAAATGTTTTTTTTTTGTTTTGTTTTGTTTTGTTTTGTTTCTCCTTTTGATGTAATTGAATAGAGAGCCAACAATTGTGTTTGTTTTTACACTGTCTTCCTGAAGTACATCAATTAAGTTACTGAGTTGATTTGCTGTTGATTAACCCCTTAAGTCCAGACATGCCATCACCTCTGGGGTTAGCAAAGTAATTGCAATCAGATTTCTGTTTACGTTGAACAGAATTGGATCAGTAGCGGGTCTAAAACGGGGACAATCTTGTGAAAAAACTTGTTTTCTGTACTTCATGCTGCCAAATTTTCCCCACTGTTGCCGTTTTTATTGAGAAATTACTCCTGATTAACATAGTTTGTATGGTTGCTCGCTCGTGTTTTTCCATCTGAAAAATTGTGATTCATAGTGACCATTAGCTAGCTAGATGTCTGACTGTGACTCTGTTTCTTCTTTTCTCAGTTTGCAGATTGTTTAGCTTTTTTTATGTGACTATAGCTCAGCTGTCCTTTTGTGGACGAATAACGCTTGTATCTGTCATCAGACATGACATTTATTCTGAAATGATCCTACTCGTCTTTTCCCACCCCAGTACAATTGTATAATGATGACAGCAAGTGATGTCGGTCCAAATATTTCCCTTCTTCCTTTAGACATTTTCCTTATATTCCAATTTGTATAAACTTTGGGGCTTTGGCTTTGTGAAAGTCCTTCAATTTCCACTCACCTCTTCCCCATTCTGTGACATAAATGCTCTTCGAGTCTTAAGGATAGCCTCCATGTGTTAACTGAATTACAGTCTGAAGCCTGATTAGACTGTACATGCTCAAATTTAATCTTTAAATTGCAGTGAAATAACACTATTTAACTCAGAAGTCACGCAGTGAAGGCTGCAGTTTTCTCCTTTTTCTACCTGCCCACCAACTTCTTGGCAATTAATTATTATTATTATTATTATTATTATTGTGAGATGCCTTGTTTGTACATCTCAACAATCTGGCCTTTCATCTTTCCCATGAAGGAGTCCTGGCAGCGTTTTAGCCTGACATGAAAGCCAGATTTATGTGCAAATGAAACCTTTGATGAGCCAAATAAGCAACCTTTTAAATCTACTTACTACATTTAACCTAATATTCAACAATTTACAATTTTTGTCTTTTGTTCTTGTTTCTACTTTGTATTTTGAGGCTCCGCTTACAATCAGGATTTCTGATCCTTCACCGCAGACTGTGAATACTTCCATTGTATCAATACTGTACAGTTTGTTTTTGTTGTTGTTGTTGTTATTTTTAGCTGTGCACATGAAAATCGTTCACAACTGGCAGGGCAAAAAAAAAAAAAAAAAACAAAAAAAAACGCCTGACAAACATCTTGCTTGGAGTGCTCTAAGGAAATCACAGACTCTACATGTACAACATATCGGGAGCCGAGTTTTTCCAGATAAGGATTAAAAATCCTGTGAGCCGCTAGCTAAAATCCCTGGCCTAAACACACACACGTGTGATATTCTGTTTTTTTCTTTTGTTTTCCCTTCTAGACAGAAAGGCATCAATTTCTTGCGCTTGCATATCAGCCTGCTCCATCGGCATCAATCGACAAAGACTCATCTGGGGTATAATTATGCAGAGCGAGTCCTCAGACTGGCATCGGTCATTCCTGTTGTGCTCTCCAGCTCCGACGAGGCAACATTCATTAGTGCTAATTGTGAGAATCACACTATTAAGATGTTCCATTAATCAACACCACGCTCATAATAGCCATTATTAAATCCTCAGCCGTTTGCACATTCCTGACACACTCGCACTTTTTTTTTTTGACACTGGCTATCAGCAGATTCTCGCTCTCACTCATTTCTTTCCTCGGCGGACCACTGTCATCTGCCCTCTCGCGAACGGCACACTGAGCTGTCAGCTTTCAAAGAGGCGAAGCAAAGCACGCACACACACACACACACACACACACACGCGCTCACCTACACCGCGTGTGTAAATGCAAACAGCCGCTTCATCATTCAGGGGGATCTAAAAGAGCCAGGCACCCGACACATCACTCGGCGATGTGGATAAACGACCCAATCAGTTTGCTGGAAGTTTATGGCCTTTTATTTCCTAACTGCTGTTCGCTGGAGTCTCTGGGAATATTAATCGGCCCCCACCTCCCTCTCTCCCTCCCTCTCTGTCTGACAGAGTAAAAATGAGAAAAAGGAGACAAGTTGAATAATGTCTAAATATTTGAAGAGGTTGATGTGATGTCGGGCTTTGAGCCGCGCTGTCAGCGAGTGGGAGAAGAAATCAGCAGAGACTTCGCTGAAGATCTGAGGGGGAGAAAACATGGCTGTTTATTTTTGATCTCTTTTTTTTTGTATTTCTCTTCTCGTCTCTTTATCTTTTTCTTTTTTCTTTGTTTTCTTTACACCCACTCTGGAGTTAGCTGCTCTTTTTTTTTTTTTTTTTTTTTTTTTTAGGCCTCCTGAGGCATTTGCATTTCTGCTTGCAGCTTATATTTCAAACCCATTGGTTAAGGCTCTAATCAGAGCAGCACTGGGCCACCGGTCATGTTTTTTTGTTTTTTTTTTCCCTCCCCAACATAGGGTGTGTACAAAAGTGTGAATTTCTGTATGCTTCCTCTCTCTTTCCCCTCCTGTCACACCTACCCCGAGTCTCCTGTCCCTGTTCTTGTAGATAACAAACCTTTCTCTACCTCCATGAGCCAAACTGGACCAACTCCCAGGGCTAATACAATGTACCAGCTGCCATGTGGGTGGACACTTTTAGTAGCCGGCAACCAGGTTAGATGCTGGCATAAAAGCCAAAGTTAGCTGTCAGCAGATAAAATGACAAGCAGCACTGCCTGATTCCGGCTCCAAAAGACCTGAGACAACATCGGGCTGGTTGTTGCTTCATCGGTTGCTTACGCTCGTAAGCATGCCGAGGAAACTACTGCTGCGAAACGTGGACTCTCTTCAGCTCTTTGCCGTCCACATCCCTGAAACAATTACACGTTGACTGATTTCTCTAATGGAAATCTGAAAAGTGTAGCGTGCATTTTGTATTCATTCCCCTCGAGTCTTTAAAGGACCACCTTTCGCTGCAGCTAAAGTGCCAATTTTGTTTGTTTTTATTTTTGTTTCTACCAGCTGCTGTACATCTAGAGACAAGGAAAGGTTTCAATCAGATTGGATTCACAGCATCACCTTTTTAGTCCAACCTCAGACCCCTGCTTAGATGTAATGCTGGGAAATAAATCAATGACGATATGTATGTCGCAGTAGACACATCATCAATATTAATAGATAATATGTCTGATAGATTATCCAGTAATTTTACTGAACTTCGTCTCCGATCTACAACCGCACAGCATTGTGGGAGATGTAGGCCAAGATGGGTGGCGTCAGCTAACTCACTCGCTCTTTGGTTACCTAGCAACAACGTGTTGCGTACCTTGCGCAGCAGCAGTTTCAGGTCCTGCCATCGTGCTGCGTAACTGGAATGAAAACTTTGGTTAGGATAGGAAAGGTCACACCGCCAGTAATTCAGAAACATAAAACTAGTCAATAATTATCAATATCCACTGATATAAGATGCTTACATTGTGATATGTTTTTCAGCCCTTTGCTGGAATTAGCATTACATGCACACTCTGTTTACTAAATAGGTGAGTAAAGTAGGCTGCCTGCATGTGACAATTTGCAGATTTTTATACGTAAGAAACCATGCATCGTTTTCCTTCCACTTCGTAAAATACTTTTTGTCGGTCTGCATCATTAAATCCCAATAAAATAGTTGCCGTGGAAACGTTAGCAGGGCGATGCTTTTAAAAAAAAAAGTCAATTTTCCTTTTACAGATTAAACTTTTTGCTAAACGTGGGAGATGAACAACTACTGAAACACGGCAGCAATGCCTTCCAGGGCGCAACGGCCTTCTCCTGATCCTTAATGAGAATAAAAATTTCCTGCACAGGCTTTGAAAGCCCAGCACCTCGCACCAACTGGATATGCAGCCGTGTCTCGGTTCAGCTGCTCCAGTCGCTTTTCTCAGTTGATTGCTGGAGACAGGTGAGGCTCAGGTAGCTCACTGTGTCCTGGTGAGTGGGGCATTACATGTGATGCTGCGTTAAGGTCCCGGGCTCTGTTGCAGCGTGTGTGACTGCAGAGCTGTGACAGGCTCTGTGTGGAAGATGTGAGCTCTGGCACGGACCTGCCAGGGGCAGCGGGTGAAGGCAGCTCAGAGTGTCCTGCTGAGCTGAAGCTCATGAAAGCCACGCTCAGCTTCTTTACTCTGTCCAGGGTTTCATCATGCTCTTCCCCCGTTGCGGCTGAAGCCTCGGATCTTTGTCGCTCCCGTCCACACAATTCGCAGAGTGTCCTGTCAGACCTTTGTTTTATATTTTTGTTTTGTTTGTTTGTTTTTTTGGTCATTCTGCAAACTTTCTTGCTCTTCAGTAAATCTGTGTGTGAGGGTTCTCACAGTAACCAGCCAGAGAGACGCTGAATGGGATTCAAAAATAATCTTAATTTATTACAAAAAAGTTCAAAAATAATCAAACAATGAAGAATTGGGCCCAAAACTGAGGTCAACATAACAAACTCCAACTCAGGTGTTAACACAAAAAACTCAAACACAAAACTGACCTAACTAACAAGACATGAGGGGAACTTAAATAGTGGCTGATCAGACCACTGCTGACACACAAGGGGTAATTTAAACATACAAAAACTTAAATAAATACAATACCAAATCTTTAAATTAAACAAACATTAGACTGAAACTACCAAATAGAAGAAACATTAAAGAAATGGTCAAATTAAATTAAAGAAAACCAAATTTCCCCATTCCCTGGCAAACAAATGGAACGGCCCGCTGAGGAGGTTTGCCAGCCATATAAGGACGTCAATTAGCTGGAGTTTTTCTGTGACTCTCCAGGAGCAGCTCCAAAGGAAACTGGGAACTCAAAACAAATAAATTAATTTGTTGCTTTCAACAAAAATATAAAGAACTGACAAATAAGGTTAACTAAATGTGTGCACTCCAAACAGTTAACCAAAAAAGTCAGACTAATGAAAATAATTAACAAAAATCTAAACTATTCACTAATTAATGTCTAAATTAATGTAAAGGATAAAAACAAAATGATTACCATTCAGGTCAGTGTGACAGTAGGATCAGCTGTCACACTGTGTGTCGTTCCTCTTAAGTTCTTCAAGTTTTTCCACTCGTCAAATCTCTATTTTGCTTGTTGGCATCATTAGTGAGGCCAAAAACAGCGGTAAAAGTTCTTTCGATTCTTTTTTTTTTCCCAAGCGTTTCTAGTGAAGCGCATTATCAGCTTGTCTCTGAGCAAGAAAAAGGCTTTTGGTAAAACACGGTGGGGGGGAAAAAAATGTGACTTCTTAATTCTGTCTAACAAAAGATTGAGCTCCACGTCTTCAGGGAAAGATTAAATGCTAGCATCCAGAATGCCAAAATGAACGAGCGTCTCAGCTCATGTTGAACCCAGTTTCGTTTTGCCCCGAATTAATGAGCTGGACCGGAGGGGCCGCTGAGTACCGGGAGCAAGCGAAACCTGTTAGGACGGCTAATTGAGTTTTATGTTTTCAGCATATTTTGAGGACCTGAGACTCAAAATCTCTCATCACCGGGAGATATCTGAGGAGGAGAACTAATGAGACAAAACGCCACATCAAAGTTATCAACAGAATTACGACGAGCAACTTCCAGCGCTGCTTAACGGATATCATGAAGCAGACAGAAAGAGCCACTCCAATACGTTTGTGACTGAATATTTGGTCTGAGCTCAAGAGTGAATTAGCGTATGAAACAGACAAAACAGAAAAGCAATTGTTTGGATTAACCGCGGTTAATCCAGTACTATGAAGTTACCCTGTCTCTGCTGACGAAGGTTTTACTCCCTGCAAAAAGGAGGGGAATTCAAACCGACAGCAAAACCGACAGCTTGCTCTACTTTCTCATAGATTAAGGTCATCATTACTTGGTCACTTGGCGGAAACTCAAAAAGCAACGAAGCTAAAATCCCAAATGGTCAGTTGATCCTTAAGTGCAGAAAAAGCTCAAACTGAGATAATACGGCAGGAGTAACGCATCCGGTCTGGACTCAGAAGAACACAGTGAATCTTAAAAGTTCGTATTCAAGAGGATCTTGCAGCGAGCCACAAAATTTTCAATTAACAAAGACGAAGGATGAGGATGGGCCTGACTCACTGGTATGGATGCATTTTCAAACGGTGCAAAAGCGCCCAAAGCATTAAGTGACACTGTACAAAACTTACTGAAAATCGCCAAAAGATATTTCAAGTGCAAACATTTTACAGACCTGCCGTCATTTCATTTACGGAGTTACTCAGATTTGACCTCGGTTGTGCCTTCACCTTTCATGTTTTTCGCAGCGAATTTCTGCGTCCAAACTCACTTTGTTTAGATTGCAGACACCGTGTCTGCGAAGCCGCAAATAATGTGCTTTATCTCACCCCGTGAGGCAGGCCTCGTCACAATAACACACTCCACTCCATTTGATGAAGCTATGTCATTCCTCTTTATGGCGCTGTACTCCAAAAAGGTTGCAGTGAGGGCGAGATTTTCAGGCTCTTACTTCAGATTGCATCTCAAAACATCCTATTTTGTAATACTTCACTTTTTCCTCTCGTGTCCTTCGCGGTTAAATCTAGATCTTTCGTCATACTAAAGGGGGCCCCATAAGGTCCAACTTGAACAGCGGTGTTGCTTCATATTTGTTGTTGGAGAAGCTTGGGCTCTTTTTCTGATTATCATACCGTTGGCAAAGAAGACTTTCCATCGATTATGCATAAACCCGCTTGTAAAGCATTCAAACGGTGCAAAGCTTAAGCCGAACGCCACGCACACATCACGTTTTACACAGCGACACAACGCAGCCCTCACCGAGATGACAGAGGAGGGAACAGATGTAAAAGATGAAAGGAGAGAAGGAGGAAGAGATAGCAGGATGGGTGGAGGGAGAGTAAGTGCGCTGACAGGACTGTGACGGGGCTTAATTACCAAGCGAGCGCCGCTCGCTGGAAGCCATTTCTAAGGATTGTTGTCATTTGAACGGATTAAAACGCCTTTCCACTGGACTAAGCTGTCTCACTGCTTGCGTCTGTGGTGGATTAGAAGTCGAGTCGAAGACAGAAAGCAGAAAAGGGTACGGAGGCAGAGAGCAGTGTCACAAAGGGTACTTTAAGGCAAAACGGTGCAAGAGGGGAGATGGGGGGGGGGAAGATTGACGAGAGAAGAAAAATCCCGTACGCCACGAGACAGGAAACGGGCTGTGTGAACACACAAAGACATCTGAAGAGATTAATAACCTCTCCCTTCTTATAGTCTTACACTCTCCTTCTCTCTGTTTTGTTACAGTGTAAAAACAAAAAAAAAAAACAGCATGCATAAATTTTAAGATGAGCCTTTTTTTTTTAGTTAACGCTTCTTGTCTCCCTCCCCTCTCGCAGACCTCGAGGGCTGCGAGCACTCGTGGAGAAAGTTTCACGGCCACTGCTACAGGTATTTCAGCCGTAGACACACCTGGGAGGACGCCGAGAAGGACTGCAGGGAGCACAGCGGTCACCTGGCCAGCATCCACACTGCAGCAGAGCAGAGTTTCATCAGAGGTGGGTGGAGGTCACAATCAGAAACCAGACCTGGGAGGGGATTTCATCAAAGCAGTGCAGTCTCTATATTTATTTGAAATGGTTTTGCTTACGTGCTACTTCTTTTGTTATCGCTAATAGATTCGCTGAGCACATTGTGACGAATCGTCACAAATGCAGGAGGTGCAGAAGAAACTCGAGAAAGAAAGTGTTTTAATCTTTTTTTATTATTATATTATTTTTTTTATTTTTATTTTTTTCACAGAAAACTTCTAATCCTCAACAGAGGAGCCAAAACTCAACACATATATGACTGCAGAGTTCTTACTGGCCTTTGAAGTCGAGACGTAACCACGAAGTTTGAAAAAGAAAAATGACAAGATTAATTTTGGAAAAAAACGATTTGATTGAAATCAAACCTGCATCAGCATAAAATGATGACATGTAGTCTATTATTCAAAGCTTTTAATTTAGCTAGATAAGGGAGAAAATGGTCAAAGCAACAGTAAACTGATTTTATAATTCACTATTTTTGATTTAAAAAGTATTGTGCAAAACTGACAGATACTGTCCTTTTGATAATGATTTCTTTTTTTTTCTTAACAAACTGAAGGTGATCAATTCACCTTCAGGCTTTTGGAGATTTTGATCCAAGAACGAATCAGACAGAGTTCAGTTCCCCCCACACATCTGTAGACGAAATACGTCTACAGATGTGCCTCCAAGCAGTGTTATCAACAACTGGGTCTCTGTATATTGTGCAAAAAAATAGTAACCTCAGCTTGTGTACGCTACACCTACTTCATTTAAAGCAAATACATATTTTTAGCTTTTTGGTGGGTTTTTTTTTTTATGGCAAGTAAATAGAGAATTACAAGTTTTCTAGTTAAACGAGTGTCTGATTCCTATATTTCTGCTTGTCTCAGGCTCACTGTACAGTGTGTTTGTCGACCAGCCGTTTGTTTCAACGTGAACATCCTCTGTTCTGTCTCTTGGTGCCTCGTCTCTTCAGCGCCACCGTTTCCCCCTCCAGCGGCACTCTATCGCCACTTGAGTTATAACATCAGGATCACCAGCAGCACGATCCTGAAATATTCAACTCGCTGTCTGTCTCAATGAGGCCACAGTGCCATCCATCCACCACTTCTTTTTTTTTTTTTTTTTTTTTCAAAATTTCCAAAGGAAAAAAAATCCTGAGTTGAAAATGTGTGTCTCCACCCCTGCAATAAAGGGTTCAGAGCCATTAGCGAGATTAATGGACCCAGTAATGATGTTAATCGTCAACGTGATTGAACTTTTAATTCGTACAGTATGTGCAGGGACTTTTGCACGCCCACACATGCAAATGAGTTTAAGCCAAAATTCCATTAGGGAAATTTCATTCATAAAAACAAAACAAACCAGTGAACAGTCACCATTAGTGCGTCTCAGACATTACTGGTTCCTGTTATTGTCTCTCAGCTGCAGCCAGAAGACCTTCAGTCTTAACCCAGGCAACTTCATTTGGACATTTGAGCTCATACATTCTTTGTGTTTTAGGCAGACTTGGAGAAACACCATTACATTTTAGCAAAAGTGTTGGTTAAATATAAGATTTCTAAGTCTTGATTTATTCGTTTGTCTTACGTCTGACACAGGTCTGAGCCATGACAATACCTGGATCGGGCTGAACGATCGTACGGTGGAGGACGACTTTCAGTGGACGGACAAGACAGACCTGGTGAGGACGCAGTTACTTCTAACCAGCAGAGATTAAAATGCTACATATGAAGGATGTGATTTGTTACCAACATCGTTGCAGGATTTGTCACTAATATAAAACTAAAGGTAAATATTGGAAAATCGTCCACACCAACGAAAACAAACGCAGCAGTAAATGCAGACAGAACTTTACAAAAATCCAAATACCGTGAACAAGATTACTTGAAGCGCATGAGACTGCATAATCCTGGTTTCATGAGAATGAGAAGAAGTGGAATTTTGGTTGTATTTTTGAAAGAAATACAAAGTCTTTTTCTCTCCACAAAATCCGTAGAGGTTTTATTAATTGCAAATTGTGTAAAAATAAATTAAACATGATCTAGTGGATTCCAGACACCTTAAAAACAGTGAAATGGCCCTTTAGCTACAATGTAGCAGGAAGCTAGATTATATCAGATGCCAGCTGTGGTTTTCTCAGACTGCTTGCAAATTGTTTTTACCTAATTTGTACCTCATTCTGGCACCATTTATCTGTTCTGCAGATAACCCAGAGTATTCCCACAAAAGCTATTTTAAGGAAACGGAGGATTTCCCAATGTTAATGTAACCAAATTTTAGCAGCAAGTCTCACCAAATCTTTATTAGCTGATTCTGACGGCATATCAGAGAAGTACTTCCTTTCTCTGTTCAAAACAAACATCTCAAACATAGCGTCTGT
Source organism: Poecilia mexicana (assembly GCF_051168715.1). Classification (NCBI taxonomy): domain Eukaryota; kingdom Metazoa; phylum Chordata; class Actinopteri; order Cyprinodontiformes; family Poeciliidae; genus Poecilia; species Poecilia mexicana. Next base: position 8,023,873 of record NW_028263373.1, on the reverse strand, counting down.
TTCAAAGCATTTCCCTTCATATTCAGAGATGACAAAAAGCACAAACTCATTTCAGCAGACACCTAGAAATCACTTTTAGAGATGGATGACACCTTGACAAGAAATCTAATGCCATTTTAATGAGATCTTATTGCCTCCCCATAGTGAATAAAACTGTATAATCAAAAAACATTCAACACGCTTTTTATTCAGCTGTTGTCTTTCTTAACTTTCTGCGTGTGTGCTTTTCTTTACGTCTACAGCAATATGAAAACTGGCGGGAAAACCAGCCAGACAATTTCTTTGCCGGAGGAGAGGACTGCGTGGTAATGATCGCCCACGAGAACGGCAAATGGAACGACGTGCCTTGCAACTACAATCTGCCCTACGTCTGCAAGAAGGGAACAGGTGAGAGCCTGGGGCTGCGGTAAGAAGCGGCACTCGGCAGGACGGGAGAGAAATTCATCAGATTCAAAGAGCGAGACCGAGGAGCAGGGGCTGAGCAAGACGGAGACGGCGGGAAACAACTCTGCTCCTCTGTTCAGTTTGAGACTCAAAAGTGCAATTATGAGGAATATATATATATAAAAAAGGAGAGCAAAAGTTTCTTCTGTGAATTTTTTAAAATGTAAATCAGTTCAGAAGTGTTCCTGCTGTTAAACTTCAGGGATTGATATATAAAAAAAAAACCTTAAGATGATTATGAACACCCTGACTGTGTCATATTTTACATTACACACGTCTCCCGTATGGAGGTAGAGATTACCTCTGAGCCTCTTCAATCAGGACACGTTCAGCTCTTCAGAGTCTCCCTACCTGCGTTCGCATCGTCCTCTTTTCCTGGCGTTAGGCAGCTCTCAGCACGCTGCTCATAAATTATTGTCATAAAACTTGGTCTTCGTAGACAACAGAGCAAACATATGAACTAGTTTGTCCCTTTGTGAACTTGTTGTCACCTGTTGAGGTTTCTCTCTGTGCTACACCCAGAAAACTGCCACTGATTTCCATACAGGACACATTTGAGATCAAAGGCACATGGGCCTTCTTCTCTTAGCGACGACTTCCACACCGCAGGTTGTTTCTGGCAGTGCGACCAGGTAAACGTCGGTGAAAGATTTTTTGACCTTTTATCTGGCCTGCACCAGTGAATTTCTCTGCGCGTCTCTTTGACTGATCTACAAATCAGCAATTAACCGGTTGTTTTAAATGGCGACGGAGACGAGAAACCGAAAACACAAATGGATCTCCGACTAATTAAAGGTTTTGCTGAGGATGTCGGAGTAAAGAGCTGTGAAGGAGAAAGCTAGACAGCCATTATGATAATTTAACCAAATCAAGTCTGCCTCTCCGCAACACTGACGTAACGTTAGAGAGCCCTCCGGAGGCGGACCTACTTCTATTTCAGAATAAGCGCAGAGCTGTTTCCTTCACAAGGAAGGTGTTGCACCACCTCTGAAGCACACTGTCACAAGTCCCCAGCATCCGGCCCACCTCTGACCTCAATCAGTCACTTGAAATCACCAGAATCTTTTCATCTTCCCGCTGCTCCCCGCCGTCAGCCCCCTCTTCACTCCACGTAACCCCCCCCCCCGCGCGCCGTCTTGTCCGATCAGTGGAGTTTGTCAGCGCCACGCTGCGAGTTCCCCACCGGATTTCTAATTACCCCCGCTCAGGTGATCTGTTTGTCTTCAAGTCACATGAACCTATCAGACATTGATCGACCACCTGGGAGACAGTCAAGAAGGCGCATCAAGCAGCTGGCAATGATTTTTTTTTCCTGTTTAATTCAGAAGAGGAAAGAGATTAAAATGAGTAACATTATATATAAATATATATGTATATACAGGCTCCTCACAAAACAGTCTGTTTAGATGCTGTTCAAATACCGAGCCTCATTACTGATCTACTTGTTGAAACTGGGAAAATTGTTCACCTTCGGATTACATTTTCATTACAAATACAGGATATTAAGTTGCTAAACTTGATGTCAAATTCTACATTTTGCATTTTCGTAGAAGAGATGGAGTGTGTTAACTTATTTTAGTAAAAGTATGTTCTTTTTTTGCCATTTTTATTGTGACAATAATGCACCACTAAATAGCATTTTGAGGAAAATTTGGAAACGTAGACCTATTACAGGTTAGTATTAAATCAGTAATTTCTTAATGGTAATGAAAAAGTTATAAGTGAAGTAATCTGTCACTGAAATATTACATGTTTTACTTAAAACAAGCTCCATTTCTTTCTAAACAGTTACTTTGAACTTAGTTTGGTCTTATTTCAAGCGCACTAAGATATTTACGCTAGATTCTAGACCAAAAATACTTTAAGGTTTTGTGTTTTTGCAATGTGTATATATTTAGCGTTCATTTTTGCTCTAAGAAAGATTCATACTTTCATCTAGAGAAGTAAAAAACTGCAGAGAGATGACAAGAGCGTTATAGGAAAACGGCTCAGACCTGCTCTGGTTTCGGGACGTTTTTTTTTTTTTTAATCGCTTTGTATCTCTGTGTTTTAACAGCGCCGCACAACGAAACCATCATCTCTCAGTCGTTCCCTGCAGCCCCGTCACCTGCAACATTCACAAAGACAAGCGTTTTGCATTTTGGTCATTTTTAGTAAAGAAAAAAGCGAATCTGTCCACACGAAGCTCTTCCACGTGAGCTTCTCTCTCTCTCTCTCCCCTGGTCGAAAATGCACACATACAGCCGCTTCACATCTCTCTCGTTTTTTTCCCTGTCGTGATTGTCAGTGGGTGAGCGGATGCTTTGAGGCCGTAAAGCAGCGCTGAGAGGACCCAGCGTCAAGCTGTCTGCAGCTCTTCGCGTTCCTCCGCCTCACACTGACAACCCCCCGCTACACAGGCATAAAGGCGCAAATAATACCTCTGTAGCTGCTCCCAGCATGAATAAACACATCCAATGTATGCGACTTTTAGAAAACATAAACAAACGTGTCTTGGTAAGCTTTATGAAGTGTACATTTTTTTTACATTATTTAAATGCGTGTAAAATTCCTGAACACAAGAGGAAAATATATAAAGTAGTCTAGGTAATCCTGCAGTTTCCAGGTGTACGCCTGCGCCTCCGGTCTGCCGCTGCCTTGTGAACAACTTTTTTTTTTTTTGTGGCTTTTCTGGTGTAGATCTTTTCATTCTGACTTATAAGAGTTTGACATCCAGGGCTTTATGCTGCAAAGACCTTTTCTGACTTAAAAAGTGCTCCGTGAAATCTCTGCTTTGGTTGCTTCTTCTGGGTTTAGTGACATTTTCTTTCATCCATCTTTCAGTATATCTGACTCGTCTTGCCATCACTGCAAAATGGAAAAAAAAAAAAAGAAAGTAAAAGAAAAAAACACTCCACGTGGGGAAAAGGCTTGTAGGCAAAGAGAAGACTGCCTTTTAGCCATCCGTCTTTGTTGACTCAGTGATTTTCCTGTGTCAGAAAGAGTCAGGTTTTCCCTTCCCTTCTTCTTTCACAACCCATTAAACTGTAAATGTGGCATTGGGATTTCCGTCTGAATTAATGATATCGCTTCGCCTTTTAGAGGCTGTTGAATCATTCACATTGCCAAAACTTACAAAGATACCCTGATTGCGTATTTGGTTATTCCTGTGACGCGCAAATAAAGTTCAAATCAGTGGTAGTTTGACTGTCAGACAGTATTTGAAGTGAGAGCCACGTTTATCGGCACCATGCCGCATTTAATGGTAACGTAATGTGAAGAACGCCTCAAAATATATTAATCTTTTATTGCGGCAGCAAAGTCGTGCATGAAAAATGTATAAAACGGGATGTTTAATTTGAGTGCATTTCTTCATTGGAGGAAAATCCCATCTTCTGGAAGGAATTGTTTTGAGCAGAATCACTGAATGAAAGTCAAGCGTTTTCATTCATACTTGCTTTTATTCATTTACGACTAATTAGTAGCCCTCTGTTTCTCTGGACTATAAATATGACACGACTCAGGACATTTCTCATCACTGCTGACCACCGAGTTGGACGACATGTATTGTGTTTGTCTTGTCAGTGGCCAGGATGTTAGGTGAGGTAAACTCACAGTTGGAGGACTGCAAACAGTGGCGACATCTTGAGGTTTTTTTTAAATCTCCAAAACAGCCATTGGTTGGTTATGAGTGATCCCAGGGGGAAAAAAAGGTGATATTTATACTGCCATCACAAACGTTAACATGTAGAGTTTCTTCAGCTTCACTGATACTGGTTAGACGAGTCAGCGGCTGATCGACCAGCGACGAATCTCGTGAAAAATCACGCGGACCCATCATTAACTTTTTACACAGTAGGACATTTTTAATGGAAAGAAATCTGGTGAACTCCACCAAAAAAAAAGAACTAAAAATGTGTATGAGTACCTATTGGCCTATTTGATATGCTTCGATAGGTTAATGATTCAAAAAGTATGAACAAGCAAACACAAAAGTGGACCAACAAGTCTGAACAAAAACCGAATGCTGTCCTGTTGAGGATCGGTGGTGCAAAGTATTAACAGCAAAGGTACCAAAAGCTTCGATGACGCGATTTTGTTAAAAACAGTTAGTTCTTAACGTTTGATTTTTCTCACTTGTTGAATAAATGAAGTCGATTTAACAATACTTTTTAGTAACTTTTTTTTTTCGTATAGATTTTGTCTAAATGCATGTTTTTAATGTTTTCTTTATATTATTTATCTATTAGCGATGTTCAGCACTTTGTCTCAGGTGTTACAGCGCTACATAAAGTTGTTGTTGATGAGGATGATGATTTTTTTTTTTTTTTAGTACAATTCTGCCTAGAAAAGACATGCAGTTTGGGATTACTACGAAATAAAACTGTACCATTGCGATTAGTTCAGAACTGACTGCGTCACGAATGTCCATCACTAACATTTAGATGAGACCTAACTGTGAGCTGTTAGCTTTTTAAGTGTAGAAGAGATGCACATTAAATGTGAAGCAGGTGACAGCTGAGTGTCAGCTCTGTGACTCCTGTAACCAGACAGCCTCAGCCCATCCAGCGTCACTGCAGGAGGCTGCTGGAGTGCTTCCCTGTGGCTCTCCAGTCCCGTCAGTCTCTGCACAGCGTGTCAGTCCTATCTCCTGCAGCTTCTGTAAACATTTTTCTCATCCTCGCTCCTCTCCCCTTATGTCAAAATTGCATTTTTTTTTTTTTTACCTTGACAGGCGCCCACTCACACTCAGTCTTACACCGACTTTGCTGTCCTGCAGAAACGAAATCCAGATTATGATGTTTTCAGTGCGGTAATGCTCTAAGAAAACCGTGAGCCAAAGTCTGAACGTGTGTCTGTATGTGTCCTTAAATTTGGGATTTTGTAGGGATGATGAACCCATATAATCCTCGCAATTTAAAGACTACTTCTGTAATGAAGAGGGCGGTGTAACCTAACTAAAGCAGACAACTTGGAAACTATTTTTAAAAATCTCGATGGAGGAAGTAAGACAGGATGTTTTTATATTTTTTTTTGCAAAAGAAGTGACATCTATGTTTTAGATACGGCACATATGCAATAGAGCATAATCTTTTCATTTCTTCATTATTAGTTTATTTCTTTCAAATTATTGCTTTGTTATGAAACCAGGAGCCCATTTTATTATTATTATTTTATATCTTAGAGATATAAAAATGTATTCTCTTGTTTTTCTACTGCTCTAAATGACAGAGAGTGCCTACTCATCAAAAATGTAATGGGTGTTTAAAGCATTAGAGCAGCTGCACATCAACATCTGAACAATGTTTGGTAGCCAAGTTATTCAGCTTATTGAGTTTAGCTGTTAAACCTATAAGGTAGTTATAGCGTTAGCACTATAAGGTACTGTATACATAAATATTCAAATGGGCTAAAAGAACATTTTCCAATAAAGATTGTAGCACACCAGTAATTTTAGTGAATTTTACTACAACTAGATTCCAATAACATTGGGGGGAGGGGAGGTAGCAAAGTAAAGGTTAGTTTTTGCAATATGATTTATCTGTATAATATTTTGCTGTATGACCTGTTTTGGTTTATAGTTATCAGGGTTTTTTTTTTTCTCGAATGTGTTTGTGAAGTTACTTTTTCACTTCTCCTAATCTTTCTGAGCTTCAAATGCTGAAAAAACAAAAAAAAAATCCACGTTTACATGTTGTTGACCATTTGTCCGCATCAGCATTGGCTCTTGGTCTTTTGGAGGCATCTGTGAGCACGTACCCGATGCTGGCATAAATCAGCTGCATCGTTAAAACTGATTAATCCAGGACCTTCGTGCTCGGCTCAGTTCAGGTCCAAGCTGCCTTCTTTCGTCCTTGTTTTCCTCTGCTCTGAACTTTCCCTCTTTGTGCTCCCTTGTGTCTCCCCAGTGCTTTGCGGCGCCCCTCCCAGCGTGGACAATGCCTTTCTAATTGGCCGGAAGCGTTCCCACTACGACATCCACTCCATAGTGCGCTACCAGTGCGGCGACGGCTTCCTGCAGCGCCATGTTCCCACTGCTAAGTGTCGCGCCAACGGCAAGTGGGACCGACCCAAAATCATCTGCATAAGATGTGAGTTTTGCACAGCACGGTTCTCGCAGACGTTACCTAAAGCCGTGCTTTGGTTTGTTTTATTTTTAGCGCATTCCCCGCCACGGGTCCCGAACATCGAACCTACATTAGCAGCCCTGAGGCTCGGCTGTCACTGTGAGCGTTGTGGCTCGCCAGCCCTGCTCTCATTATTAATAATTGCAAGCAAAAAAAACATTACCGTGGCTGTGGCCTGAATTAATTCCCCTGGGCTTGCTCAGAAGTGATTGGGTATCCTTTGAAGTGCGTTATGCTCAAGGTTGTCCCCCTCCCCCTTTAAAAACATGTTTTACAACAGGTTCAGACTCAATGCAATGGAATAGACGTGTGCTTAATGTTCAGCATTTTTCGCTCTTTTTTGCATGTTCATGATGCAAAAACCCAGGAATTAAATAGTCAGGTACTCGTTCATCGACCTTAAACCCTTTCACATTCTGTTATATTCCAATCACTGTGTTCAGTGTATTTTCATGGGATTTTATGCGACAGACATAAAATCTGTCGCATTAAAGTGATGTTACTTTTTTCACAGTAACATCACTGTGAAAAAAAAGATTTTTTAGAAATACACGTTTGACCCAGTGTGCTGCATGTTACATGTCTTCCCCTGGTCCAACACACCTCGGTCAAATGATGGCTCATTTGCAGGCCTCTGCAGAGCATGCAGAGGAGGTAGCAACTACAACCAGGAAGAGAAGTGAGCCGAGCAGGACTCCGGCCCCGGAGGGCTGACTCTGGATTTAAAATGTCCTCCCTCCGTCGCACACCTTCCCCTTTTTTAGCGTTTACAGAGTTAATTTTGTTCTGATCAGATTTGACTCTCAGACTACACAGGAAGCAGAAAGTCAAGAGGACACGCAAGGGAGCAAGATTCACTTTAATATTCCACAAGCCGAGGCTCGCGTTGCTCAGAGAGTGACAGTAATGATGAAACACTGAAATAATGTAGCTTTCTGCTCAAACTGATAAAGACGCCATTGCTTCTTCTGACTCCTAATCTGTGGAAGCGGGCTGTTTTGACGCGCCGCGAGTTAGAAAATGTGTAAGCGTTCGTCGCAGATGACACGTCGGACCGATACGATTTGACACCGCCGCCCCGGGACGAGCTCTCACCTCTGTGAGAGGGATGGGAGTGGGTGGCTATCTCGGCGCGCCCCTTGCTTATAGGCGCCCGGTCCACGCAGTGTGAGATTAAACAGATAACCCCTCAGCGTTTCAGGCTCTGCACGGAGAATGGGACGTTCTGACCTTGCTGCTCTTTGATCCCCTCTCCCTTGCGTCCTGCCTGGTTCCACCGCCTTCGACAATCCATCTGAAAGCCTGTGATGTTCCCCCTGGGATGCATGTCTGTCTTCCAGGTTTTTTTCTCTTTTTTTAACTCTAGAACTCTACTTTAATAAATCACACTGTTTTTTTTCTCTCTCTCTCTCTCTCGTTTCGCCAGCTCGGCGGGCCCATCGTTACCGACGCCACCACCACAAGGCGAGGAGGGAGCGCAGGAAGCACAAGCGGCATGGCCACAGAGAGGGGGGGCACCACGGAGGGGAGCTCAACCAAGGCCACAACCACGCCCGCTTCTGAACCAAAAAAACACAAGAAAAAAAGATTGGCACCCTCCTTCTTTTTTTTTTTTATTCTCTTCTCTGCTGCAACCTGCAGCTCGCCTGTCTCCCCCGTTGTCCTCATTTCCCCAAATACCGCTTCAAACTCTCAGCCCATGAACTCCCCGCGCCCCTGTTTTTTCTGTTCTGCCCTCACTCCCCCACCCACCTCCTCACCGCCTGGTGCACAGAGGCAACCTGCTTATTAGTCCCCTCTGATGCCTGCCAAAGTGCTGCCAGGTGTTGCCAGGACTCTAACAACCACACTGACATCCCTTCTTCTTCTTCTTCTTCTTCTTCTTCTTTGTTTCATTTTTGGGCTCCAGCTCTTTTGTCTTGTCCTCTACCCTCTCAGATGATCCAGTTGCTCTCCCTTTCTTTGAGCTCAGCCCTTGACCTATTTTTTTTTTTTTGTTTTTTGTTTTTTTGAGAACGAAAAGAGGAAGAAAAAAAATAAAAACATTTTCAGTTTGAGTATGGACTTTCTTTGGCGAGAAGTGGTTTTAGTGTGAACTGTAAATAGGGGTGACATCACTGGAAATGCCGTATCAAAGTCAGACGAGTCAATGGGAGACGTCGTGATATTGACTTGAGCCTTTTGTCTATCGAACAGTTATTTTTTACAAATGCTCTGTGTTTATCTCCTGATTCTGCTGCTTTTCGGTTTTGCCCCTTTGTAAGACACTGTTGCGGACTCGCAGCGCCGCCGCCACTGCGCCGTTCTGACACAGATTTAGCTGATTTTTGAACCAGAGGCGGTTGTAATTGAGTTATTTGAATTGTTAGCGTTGTATTTTTTCTTGTCGGTGTGAGACAGTTGCTTTAGATCAGATGATGAAAGCCCAGAGGAAAAATGGATAGTGGCTCTGATTTCTGGCTCACCTAAATAAATCATCTGAGCCATCTCGAACGGTTGAAGGTGTGCCGACACCTCCTCTCCCCACCCCACTCCCCGTCACTCCCAGGGTCAACCTGCACATTTGATACCGATTGTCTCAACTCAGCTCAAAACTTCCAACATTTGTTTTCTGGCGTCATAACGAAGGGGAAGTAGAACGGCGAGGGTCCTAAGATTTAAGACAGTTTTTCAAGGCTCCACGCAAAGATATGTTGAGTCACTAAGATTTCATCTGCTGAATTTAAACATTTTTAGCGAGTGACTAAAATCCCACCACGGAAGCACTGAGGTCCGGCAAAAAGTTTACAAACGTGCGTCGCGCCAGGAGTATCATTGTAATATGGATTTAGTAAGAAAATATGTTTGAAGTTTAAATGTCAAGCGGATTTTCTCAAATTCATCCGTCTGTTCATCCGTTTGTCTTGTCCAGATCACCTAAACGAGCCTCAGCGATTTAACAGTCGCACTCAAGACGACGGAAAAATCAGCTTGGATGTTCAGAGAAAAATGATAAACCAACTCTTGTTCAAGCTTTCCATAACGACAAATCTGCTGGAAACCCTGCAGATGTTGTTCAGAGGAAATACTTGTTAAGATGGAAGTTTTTTTTTGTTTTGTTTTTTTCGCAGCTAAACAGATTCTTCATTATCGGGGTTTGGTTGCTGCAAAGTAAAGCAGAAACACTGTGACGCTTTTGAATTATTGGTTTATTTATCACAAGTTACACCACGTGATCACGTTCCACATGATCACGTTCCACATGATCACGTTTTACTTTCGTAAGTCAGCCCTGTTGTATAAATACATGAATGAATAGAAATTTAGACTGATGGTGAGAGACATATTCAACTCTAATTGGAGCAAAAGTACTTTATACCTCCACTGAACAGGAAATGTTTGTGCAATTTTATATATATATATATATATATATATATATATATATATATATATATATATATATATATATATATATATATATATATATATATATATATATAAAGGAAACAGATTATTTGCCCTATCAGCTGTTTTTGATATAACCAACTTATCAGACAGATTTTCCTGAGTGTTTTGTGTCAGAAACCATCTCATGTTTCATCAGAGTAAATGCATTCAATCCCCATTTGTTTGTTTTTTTTTCTTTATAATCAATCTTCAAACACATTGTTATGATATAACCTCTTTCTTATGGCTAACACATATGGTGGATTTCTGTTTCTTGTGTTGACTTTCCTACTAACATGTATTTAGTGTTGCTCTAGCAATTAAAATGATAAAATAAAAGTGAAGATGGATCCAACCCGATTTTTATCAGATAAGTTACACATCACATTAGGTTGCTTAGTAGTATTAGTTTATATCAATTTGTCAGTAAAATTGTCCCCCCTAACAGTCGACTGAGTTGAACAGACATAACCAACTCAGACTTATACTGACTGATGTGAAGCTGCACCGACTGGGGTCGAACATTATCACAGGGAATAAGAAGCTGTGTCGTTGTGTGTAGGAACTCGACGTTCATGTGTTTTCACGAAGCAGAAGAGTGATGGCGGCTGACGACGGAAAGGGTCGGCGAGGTTAAGGCTTGCCGTTTCTGGGTCAGACAGAAACTCCCACCTGAAGACGGCCGTGGCGCGTGTCGTGCTTTAAAGAGGAGATTGAGGGGGACTGAAAAAGAAAGAAGAAGAACGCTTTGCTCTGTCTTCTCTCAGCTTTACTGTCCAGATAAATCGTTGCTCTTCTTTTTAAAGCCGACCCTCGAGGTTTGTGCTTGTGGGATTATGACCCTCATTCCGGCATGCCTAGCTTTGATGTTTCTTTATCTTTTGCTGGATCCTTTTTTCTTACTCTTTTAGTACCTTTGTGCTTTCGAAGGATTCATCCATCTTTGCTCATCCTCTTTTTCTTTGTTTTTAAAATTTTTTATTTTTAACAGAACGTTAACATTTTCAGTACTGTAGCTCCTACCTGAGGTTGCATGGATCAGAATTTTGTGCCTGATTTTTTTTTTTTTTATCGGTGGTTTTTGTAAAACTTGTACTTACAGATCCTGACTTAAGCCGATTTAAGGTTTTTTTGTACAGAGAGAAGAGGAAGGCGAGCAGTAAATGGTAAAACTAAGCTGCACTGATCACTGCAGCCTCAGCGTGCGGAGCCTGTGCTCTACCACCAGGCCATGTTATGCAGTGTTTTGTCTTTTGTATCTTTTATGTTAGCAAAAAGGGCAGTTAGCATGGCTATCATGCCAAGCATATACCTGTGTCTGAAGGTATATTTGCAGTATAACATTGTTATTCTACAGAGACAAGGAGTGGAAAGCTCAAAAGGATGAAAACGGCTTACTTTCTGCTGAATGTCTTGCTCTCGCTCGCTTTCTTGCAGCCTGGACCTACCACGACTTGTCTCAACGTGTCTTTGAAAAAAAATATATATCTCAAACAGCTTCTTACACTTCTGCATCATTTTTACACACATTAAATAACCTAAAACTAGCTTTCAGTCTTCTTTGCTCACTTGCGTTTCAGCGCGGCACGTTCCTCAGTCAGAATGAGGTGAGATTTTTCCGTTTCCAAACTCTTGTTCACCAGTCGGTCCCATCGGCCACCGGATGATTTCTCTACGTGCTGCATGTTACGAGCAGCGTTAAGGCGAAGTCTGCTATTTGCAGATGATATCTTTGCCTTTGTTTGCCTCTTGTCACCTTGGCTAGGACAACAACAGTAATCTTACACCTTTGTATCGGTTCAATTAATCTCCTGCATGCCTAATTAACAAGCTGCATTATCAGCCCAACCACGGAGCTGCCATGACAGGGGAAGGGTAATGTAATGCTGATGGACAGTCAGAGGAGGGTACATGGTGGCTGTCAAAGCCATCAAACCCCTGTCGCTCTGCAGATGTCAGGCTGCTTTCTCTCCCCGTCGCTCCTGTAAAATAGATTGACCATAGGTGGATGAATAAAAGGGCAGATGGAAGGCCCTCTCGCTGCAGACTTGATGCTGAGAGACAGGGTAATTACAGCTGGGACGAGACCTAAAAAAAAAAAAAAGTAAGAATAATGTGATAAAGTTGTAAGAAACCGACTCGAGCTTTGAGCCTAAAATCCACGAGGCGAGCACGTTGGAGAAACCAAAACCGACGTGACTAAAGCGGATCTTTTTGTGACGCAAAAACAGACCGTGCTCTCCTCACGCAAAGAGATGCCCTCTTTTAAATCCAGCCATCAACCTTTTCTCACAGGAGTACAAAACAACAAAAGTTTCACCTCAAACATGTTAAATGAGCTCAAACACGCACACACACACACACACACACACACACTAGTTCTTCCCCTGACTTCAAACACAGCGTTTGGTTCCTTTCAAAAATCCTCCTTTTAATCTTCCTCACTCCCACTCGGCTCGCCTTTTCCTCTCCGGGCGCTACAGTCGGAGGCCTGAGGGCAGACAAACACACGGCCGGCCACAAAGCCTTATCATTGCAAATCATAATCACAACAGTGAGCTTGTTAAGATGTTTCGGCCAGCTGTCTCTCAGGCTAGAGGCGGGAGCGACTCCTTGGGGGGGGGGAAGCCGGTGTTGGTCTGTTTCTTGCTCGTTGAGTCGAAGAGAGGTGTGAAATTTCCATGAATCAGCTCGATTCCCCCCCAATATTTAGCTCTTTGAGATGTGGCTAAATATGGAGGGATTTTCAACAAAAGGTCCGTCTGAATCAATCGATGCAGCGGTTTCAGTCGGAAGATGGGCTGACACTCCACCTTGTCTGTTTGTCAAGAAGCAGCTTGAAGGAGGCGCATGCTGTAAAAAGAGAGTCGGTAACGACAGCACGATGACGGCGATGCGGCGGCTGCCGTCCTCCTTCAGTCGCGCACAGACAGACTATTGATTTCATGATTAGACGGTCTGTCTTGTGCTCTTATTAAGTCTGTCAATGGCATCGACGGCGCAATCGCATCGACTGACTGCTGAGTGTTTTCTAAATGACAGGAAAACAGACACAGTTCTCCTCTTAGCGTTCACCGTTTTCACGTTTTTTTTTTTTTTTTTTTTTTTTTTTTTTTTTTTTTGGTCGTTTTCATTCCCGAACTCTCTTCCGCTCCCGTTTCGTTCTCCGGCCTTTCCCCTAGCGGCGTCTGTGCGGCATCGCGCCGCTGAAACTGAGTTGAGACGATTTATCATTGTCAGGAAAAGAAGCGGGACGGATGGATGAAAGGAAACGTGTTCCTGCCGCTGAGTGAGAATGACTGAGACAAACGCAACGCAAGAGCCGGTGACGGATGTTTCCCCTCTCTTTCCTCCGTTACATATCACGCCTTACTCTCCTCCTTTCCTTACGATCCATTTATACTCTGGGTGTGTTTGTTTGTTGCTTAGCCTCTCTGGGCCGCATTCACACAGCCGGTGAAAGCCCTTTTTTTTTTTTTCTTTCCTACACGCACACACACACACACACACACACACACACACTGCTGCTGCTGCTGTTGTGAAACTGCTGCAATAGATACACAGAGGCGCTTCGGTCAACACTGCAGGAGAACCCGAAGCGGAGCTGGGCATTTACGACACAGACAAACTTCATTGACGGCTCTGTTCCCTGCGCAGCGTCTCGGCTTGCAGGTTTCTGCGGTGAAACACAAATGCAACATATAAAAGACTGAAGCTGTGTGAATGTGGCTCGGCAGTATTTATTGATATTTATCAGTGTATGTTCTTAATTCTAGTACTGTTATTGTATTATATTCTTTACAAGACAAATGGTCATTAAAGGAAACCCTTGTTTGGATCCATCCCCTGTTTGCCTGGACTCGTTGTTTTGAGTTTGTGAAGTTATTCCAAAGCCATTATGTGGCCAAAACCGCTTATTATGCAACGCAGAAAAATAAGAAAGAATAAAATATTAATATTATAAGTAAGTCAAATTCCTTTTTTTTTTCTTTTGCTGGAGCAGTTTATTTTATACTAAATAAATGCAATCAATACAACTTACACTTTTTAACTGTGAACTTTTTTTTCCCAATTGTTCTTTGGTTGCAGAATTAAATGGTAATTTGCCTGTAGAGTGCTTAATCTATAGTCTAGAGACCTCTAAAGCACTTTGCACCACATTTAGTCTTTCAGCGCCACAATTATTGGTGCTCTAAGCAATTCTTTTAAAATGAATTTGTGAACTGATTCTAAAAGAATAAAACAGTAATTCTGAAGGATGCTTGACATTTTTTTAAGCAGTTTTCAACCCATAGAGTAGCTTTCTAACTTATACAGCGGCGCAACAATAACATTGCTGACCTCTTTGCCTTCTCTCTCTCTCTCCATGTTAGCATTGATTTTATCTGACATACTTTCAGTCTTTTTATTCCAAAACCCATTTTACGACCTCTATGTGCAGAGGAGATCCATTTCCAAATCTGGGTGAAGAGGCAAGTCATTCTCTCCTGTGCCAAGAATACTGTATGAAGAAAAATAATGCAGTTTTGCTCCTGTTTTTCTTTTTTTCTTTTCTTTTTTTTTTCCTTTTCTTGACGTTCCAACAATTTCTGGCTGAAGCAAACAAAGCGGGTTTGCCAAGGGCAAATCCCTCAGCAGCGCAAGAGAAGCCGCGTAGGATGAAGAGCAGCAGAGACAGACAAGTGGGAGGGATAAAAGACATGCGATAGAGGAGGGGAGGGTGGGGGGTTTATTTTGGCAGCAAACAGTCTGTGAATACATCTACTGTTCAGCTATGTAACCTTCAGCTCAACCTGAAGGTCCGCCACAGAGCCTTCACTTGTGAATGGATGGTTTCATCACCTCACAGCAACGTTTCCTGTGAAACACTCACACACAGCCGTGTCTCCTGTCTCTCCCCACTGCTTTGTTCCACCCGTGCCCTTTAATAGATGACTGACTCATTCCATTATTATTCCGAAAACACCTGAAGACGCCGCCGTACTTGGTTCTGTTTGGATCAGACAATCAATCACACTTATTATTTCATCTCTTTAATGCCCATCCCCCCCATCCATACCCCGGTTCTGGCTGGCTGAGCGGCGATTGCAGCCCCGGCATGGCGAGTTTCTGTGCACAACGCTCATTAGCGTTGCTTAACGGGGAATTTTCTCTCAATCTCTCCCTTTTGGAAATGACCTTCAGCTCTCTCCTCTGCTGCTCTGCAGCCACGAAAGGCGTGTCACAACCACTCACATCCAGGACCGAAACGCAGCCCAGACCTACCTCTGCAGAATCAAACGTTTTCCAACTGGATTTTGTCACGTAATACTGCAAAATTATGCCTACACTTTCACTTTTTTTTAAATTTTATTATTGGTGTTTTTATATGATGGACAGGGCTGCAATTGACAGACTTTGGATCCCTGGACTAAATCCAACTTTGTTACCTCAGTGACAAATGTTTCTTCTAGCCATGCAAATTACAAAAAAAAAGAAAAAAGATCAAGTTTAAGATTCATGGCTCCTGTCCAAATAAAAAATATATATTTAAATGATATTTGCATTTATCGTTTCTAAAAAGTTTCAAAAATATCTTTCTTCAACCATAAAAAAAAAGATCAAAACTGACAGAGGCAGGCCTGTACATGTTAACATAATGCAGAAAACAAATAAGAAAGATGTTGTCTTACATTGCTGAGAGTTGATCTGTTGAATAACATCCAAAGAAACTGTACTGCGTGTGGTTGTAATATTGCAAAATGTGGGAAATGAGAAGTATTCATACATGTGAGGCATTGTAATCACATTTAGGAGCAGCATGCAACAGAAACCCCTGCAGAGCATCGCTCTTTCCAGCTGAATTTTCTCACAATACGCAATGCAAATAGATGCTTAAATACCCAACAACGTGCGGTGCTTCTTGTTGTGCAAGTCGGGGATGAGTAGATGAATTTAGAGAGCTGGAAAGACTGCTTTTCATAACCTTCTTCTTGGATCAATATCGGGCTCATCTGGCAGGCGTGGCGAATCAATGTGGTTCGCTGGTATTATCCCACATTATTGCCTGATGGCGCTGCCAAAGTTCAAGAAGATTATCATAATCAACATTTGGCTTTAGCGCCTGACAGTCACTAACTCTCTGCCGACACCTCAATAAGTTCTGTTTTTAATCTCTTGAAGGCTGCACTCAAAAAAAGAAAGAAAGAAAGAAGAAAGACACCCAGAGACTCGCACAAATCTGCGTATCCAGATCCAAAAAGACAATCTGCTTCCTACTTCCGTTTATCTTCCTAATCTTTATTGCAGTCAGGTTGTTGAATAGCTTCACCCATGAATCTGCGTTTGCACCCGTCTTTACGATGCCACGCTGCAGATGGTGGAGCATCATCTCATTACTGGCTTGTTGTTGTTTTTTTGTTTTGTTTTTTGTTTTTTTTACACAGTGATGTGCCTTTGTGTGCAGGAATCAGACAAAGAGCGAAGCCAGAAAAAGCCTCAAACTCAGCCAGGTCGTTCACACACCGCCGGTCCAGCATCCTGCTCTCCCAGCTGTGTGTGCACTGCTCAGTGTTTCGTTTTACGACCCCATCTGATGATCTCTGCAGATTTGGCTTGGTTGAGTTGGTTTTTGCAAGCCTGTCATGAGTGACGAAAGGTAGCTGACTTCATTTGCTCCCCGTCCTGTTTGTACGTGTAGTTGTGTGACGTCTGTTATTTCCTTTTTGGGCAGAAACGACCACTTTCTGTATCTGTCTTTTGACTTGAGATTAACAAGACATAATAAAATTGTCATAACAGCAACTTTTTGGTGGCTTAAGTGTTTTAATTTGCAGTAAAAGTAATGTCGGACAGATGTACAGTAGAGCTCAGCACAGTAAAACTAAAAGTAATAAAGCCGTCTTCATCAAAATCACACCAGCAGTAATTCTCAAAACTACTTTTAAATAACATAAAAAAGTAAATAACCTGCTGGAAGTGATTACTGTAAATTGTGTTTCTTTTCTGTGCCACAGTTGGTGCATTCATTACTGATAAATGTGTTTTTATCTTATGTAAAAAATAAAAAAGAAAAGAACAACTGCAGACTTGGCTGCAAATAAAGAAATATTAATTATGCAATTTCACAAAAGTGAGGAAAAAAAACACAAAGGGGTGATTTTAAAAGTCAGAGTAAAATAGCATAATTGAGATGCTGTAAATGGCTTTGATGCATATTGACAATGAGACGAACAGATGAAATGAAGTTTGTACCCAAAGTCAAATGCTTAGTTTTTTTGTGCAAACTTTGCCAACAAAATTGATTCTGATTCCGACTATGTAAACCACGGAGCACATAGTTTACATAATCAGAAGCAGAAAAGTAGATTATTATGAGGATTTTAATATTATGCCAAATCCAAGTTGTTTTAAAAAATGTTGATGGGAAACCGTTCCAACTCAGGAACTGAGGTTTTAAGGAAGCTCAAACATTCCCAATTCATTTTACATTTTACAGTTTGTGTTTCAGTGACGCCCAGCCAGCATGGTGCCTCTCATCATCCATAATTGGTAAAGGCAGCAGCATAAACTTGCATATTTAAAGATGGAGATGTGGAGGCATGAAATCAACAAGATATCCGTGTTTTGACACAGATAAATGAAAGCATTTCGCTATGATGAGACTGTCTGTCTGTCCACCTGTCTATCCATTTATCTATCAATCAATCAATTAATTATATTCTGATGTTTTGCCATTTTTCTAAGGGTCTGTTTTAAATTGAATGAGTCAAAGTGTTTCCACGTCTAAATAGCACAAACTATTTTCAAACGTAGGCCTCGGACAGCTTCAAGTTTACTGAAAGAGAAAAGTGCACAGAGGCCAAGTGGTAAGATGTAACTGTTTCTTGTGACTAAAAGACGATAAAGTTTGGTGGTTTGTGCACATCTGAATTTATTCAGTTTCATCTTTTCTAAACAGGGCCACAATAGCTCGCTGACCTACCAATTTCTAGGGCCTGCAGTGGTTAGATATCCAGGTCTTTTTGCTGCTGCCTCGGTTCTGAATTTCAGAGACTTCTCCCCAATTTTTTTTTTTTATCGTTCTGCCTCATATTTTCCAAACAAATCTTTCTCTTCGTCCGCGCTATCTCTCCTCTACACCTCCTCTTCTCCGGTGGGTCTCGGCTTCGTTTTAGACGGGGGGGCATAAATTTCCCTTACTGCGCTGAAACTCTTCATTGACCTCTTCCTTTTCCAGGGAATTAAAACCAAATCCACTTTTGATCTAAATGTTTGCTAAAGGCAGTACACCCACAGGAACAATAGATGGCCTGTATTATGATGAAAGTAAGCTACACTCCTTATCCATGGATATCAGGTTAAAACTCTTCCCGTTATTTAGCCCGGCACACTCCATTAGGACGGTTACCACTTTCAATTAACTCAACACGAACTCCGGCTTCATGCACCCCTGACACCAGAGAAACCCCTCACAAATTGGCTAATTGCCTGTCACATAAACACACTTCTTCCCATGCATAATATCTATCAGCAGCACCTCACTGCGGCTGAATTACACACAGAATGCATAAGACGTTAATGGAGATCGTTTAGGGGGCAGAGTCATTTCTTGAGCCGAGTCCCACGTTGAGCTAATGCCGTTTAGTTTACTCGTGCGCTCGGTCTCAACAATCCGGCATCCTAATGCGATCTTATTATCATGTGATTCGGATGTGAATGACGTCGAGGTGGTAGCTTTTGTCATCTAAAGTGCGCAGTCTATAAGTAAATCATGGGGTCAGGCAAATTACAAAACATCATCCAGATTTGAGTATTAGAGTGATTGGGTTCCCAACATCCTACCCTCCGTCCATCCATCGTTTTCTACTTGTACGAAACCACTCCGGCGCACGCTGAAGGTCCAAACACCTGGTCGTGAAGGCCAGCAGCAGAGTCGGGGTCAAGAGGTTCAAACAGCTACAAGGACAAGGTCACCTTTAAATCGTCCCAACGCAAAAATGCCTTCTTACTCCACACCCACAACAGGCGAGTTTTATTTCGTAAAAGGCAAATCCTTGCATTTGTGTTTGTTTCTTCTCGCTTGTTTTTATATGCCTTTAAGTTTCCCAAGTGGCCAATCGCTGAGAGACAGACAAAAACAACGGCGCTCATATAAATAATGAGTGGCGCAGCGAATGACAGAGCCGATAAACCGTATTACTGACAATAATGGTTTGTTTTGCCTCATTTAACTTGTTCAGTCGTTCTTTTAGCCCACTTCTCTGCTGCCTGTGCACATTAATTCAAGATGTGTTCAAATTCTGCTACTGCCGCTGAACTAATTAGTATGCTGGTGTTACAGGTAATGGAGAGGAACCCGAGGGCAGAAGCAGATGGAGTGAGTAAAAACAGCGAGGGGCTTTTGGAGCTTTTCAGGAGGAAAACGAATGAAGCGGAGCAGATAAACAGGCTGAAAGGTTGTGGCTGTCAGAAAACAGCAGCCAAGGATGGATTCCAGGGGGGGGTAGGGGGCGGGTGCAGGTGACATGATTTTAAGAGAAAAATCCTAAAAAGAAGCAGCTGTAATGAGTAAAGTCTTGACATCTGATAAATGGTAGCAATCTGAATATGAGTATGCGTTTTGAATTCCTGTTTAGTCTCATCTGACCGTGTGGTGGTTGTGTCCTTCACCTGGCTTGTGGCAAACTTCTTGCAGCTTTATTTCATTTCTTAAATCATCCTCAAAATTATTTTTTTTTACAAATAAAACACAATGAGTTACTTGCACGCCAGTCACTTTCTCACAATCCTAAATAATTGTGTCAACAAGGAAAACAGTTGTTCTCCCGACGTTTGGCTGCGTTGCCTCCTAGCTGCTCCGCCGGGCAGCCTTACTCCTCTTCCTCTTCTTCGTCTCTCTGGCTATTGATCCCATCCAAATCCTTTTTCCCTTCCTTCATTGTCAGAAATGTAACATCGTGTTGTGCTCTGGCTGTGCTCTGCAACGTACTTACAGTAAGCATGAGTTAGGAACTAACACACGCCCCCTCACCTGGAGAAACTCCTGTTATTTTCCAAAATCTAGAACAAACTCAGAAAGTACCATCGAGTTTTAGCAGAACAAGAATCCAGAGAAACCCCCTACTAGTTTGTAAATTAAACAAAACATTTTAAAAAAAAATTTTCAAAAGTTGTGAATGTTTTTGTGAGACGCTATAAAACAGATTTAAAAAAAAAAGAAATGCATACAATTACAAAATAGCATTTAAGTTGTATTTTAAACATTAATTGTTGTTTAACATGTGCTGCCAACCTCCTTGGGCTATTTTGCTCGTATCACGTACATCCGCTCAACTTTTTGTTTTCTTTTTAAAGGGTTGTAAACCTTTTAATGCAAAATTCTACTCGTTTAAGAAAAACGTTTTCACTCAGTGGATCTGTTTGTTTGCCGATTTGCTGCGATAAGCTTCGCAGCCACGTCTTGTCCACATCACCGCCACAAGCACATTGTACTCTTCACATATTTGCCAACAAGTTGGCAGGCAAAGCCTTTGCAGATCAAGTTACATTGTTGATGCAACTTGTCTATCACATTAGCTCCAGTTTGCACTTTAAATGTCAAAAACGTAGTATGAATGGCACAGCAATCTGACTTTTTTTTTTTTCTACACTGATGTAAACCCTTCACACATTTTAAATGCATCATTTATCAATGAAAATGTTACTGTCTGTTCATTTAGTGGTTCGGACTTTATTTTCATACTGCAGTGTGAAGAGTGGGAGGAAAAAATGTATCAATGCCATCAGGTTTTATAATCAAGGTTCTTTCCTGTTTAATAATCAGAGATTAACTGATTATTACCCTCCACCCCCCCGCCTTAAACCCATCACCATCATTGGTAATGTCATTCTTCTTGACTTTCCATGAACTTCACTGTGTTTTTTGTGCAGGCAGTTGCTATGACAACAGAACAGTTTTGTTCTTCTGTATTGGCAAGAAACCAGCAGCTCCCACTCAGTGCAGTCTTTGCAGCTCAGTAATCACACAATCACTGGCAAACATCACAACACGTCAATCAGGGAGCCACAAGTTACTCATATTCAAACATTTACATCAGCCTCACCAAATCATTTTACTGATTTGTGGGGTTTTTTTTTTTTTTTTCCTCATCTGCTCTCGTTAATTAGTCAAATTACCTTTGGTGATCGTCAGTGTATTCGTCTGATGAATGGCAGTAGACGGCGCTGCTTTCATTACGGCTTCAGGTTTTATTTCCGACAGTCACCTCGGAATCAGGACGCGATGAATTAAAGCAGCTGGATTCTGAAATGTTGTTGTGGAGTCAGTTAAACACAAAAACAACAGCACGTTTTGATCAATGCTGTTCGCCAAGAGAGAGATATTAGAAGATGACTGCTTATAAAAAGCCCTATAGCCTTTTATTGCATAATAATTGTCATGTTTAGTGTGATAGTGCCTGTTACAGGCTAATAGTTTACCTTAATATGTTGAGAATATAAAAAAGCTTAAACTCTTTCTTGGGTAAAAAAAAATCTTCTGCTTATTTGCAATACTTCCTCTGGTAGCAACCCTTTGTTATTGATGCATTCAGATGTTCATTTTTTTTTATGAGAAAAGAAACGCAAAAAAAAAAAAAGCAAAAAAAAAACTCACCCATGCATTATTTTGTTTCCACAGAGACAAAATGAGACGAGACCAGCTCTTGATCAAGTAAACAAGTTCAGGACATTTTATTTTTCTATTCGAGCACCATAAAGAAATTTGCAAGCGTACGCTGTCGTAAAGGTTACGGGTAACCTTTCACCTTTGGGGTCTAAATGACTATCATGAGCTTCGAAATGATTGCAAATTCAGCCCCAGCAGCAGCTCTCAGCCATAAACGTCATGCACGCTCGATTTGCAATTAGGATGCGTTTATAAAATTGAGCTCTTTGAGTCTGAAGTGCAGCTATCATTGTGCTAGTGCAATATTTACTTCACTTAGTTCTAAAGGATGAGATTGCAGGACGGTCGCCACCCGAATGTGAAGCACAGGCACTGTAAACTTGAACTTCTCGACAACGTTCAGGTAGATCACGTTGACGCCAAGGCTCCAACTTATAGGAGACTTAAAGCCCCTGACTCAAAAATGTCACGTAAACAACCAAACTCAGTCGACTGCTTGATTTTGATGTGTGCCTGACTGACGATTAAGCTGCTATTTAATCTTACGATTTTCCAGATGACAGATCTGTGCTAACGCGCTCCCTAAGATAATCGACTGACTGCAGACAAAAGGAAAATCGCCTTAATAAAGACGTCACCGTTAATTTTGCACGGTCCCCGTCTCTTTCGCTCTTGGCAAATCGGCAGATGACTACATCATGGTTGGTGGGTGTTTAACTCTAAAAAGCAGTGAATGGGCACACTGAGCGATAGCAGTCAAATCTATAATCGTACGCCCCTCGGCTCCCAGCCTGTCAGCTTTAAATAGCGTTTGTGGCATTCGCCGGGATGCTGTTGCTGCTCTTCCATTTGATCAGACTTTCTTTCAGGGGTTTTGTCACTTTGGTACCACCTGCTGTTTCATCCATGTACTCGCGGAAGCAGTAGACCCCGTACAGCCTGAACTTTTTGTCAGGGAAGCCCAAGTGTCGGACCCCTGGGTGGGAGCCTCCGCAGCGAGAGCGGGGGTTGACGATGGGGTACCGGATGCTGCCGTCTTCCAGCCACCCTGCTTCGCAGCGGTCCAGCAGCTGGAACTTCCACGCTGCGTAGAGCTGACCCACTTTGGCCACGGCCGATCCATCTCGAACGCACGCCTTCACAGCCTCGGCGTAGTTCACTTTCTTGAAGCGTTTGAGGAAGTACACTTTGCCTAAAGGTGCATTAACAAAGGAGAGTCTGTGTAAATGTGTGAAAATGTGGATGAAACGCAATCTGTGTATTAAAAGAGGCAACACGTGAATAAATCAGACAGATTAAAATCAGACTAGCTGAGCATGGGGGCAGATTTTGTTCCTGTATGCCTGGTTTTTGTTTAGAGATTTCAACACAGTGGGTTGCCAGTATATTAATAATTACCTGTTTACATTTTTGCCCTGTAAACAAGTTGCACCGTATCTTATTTGGACTTTATAGTGACAAAAAAAAGCATAAAGCAGCAAATAAGTGGAATATTTTAAAACTAAAACATTGGGAAGTGTGGCTTGTATTCAGATACTTTTACATAGACAACCCCAAATAAAACTTAGAACAACCAACTGAAAATGGCCACCGTGACAAGGTGGTGCCATCAAAAAGAAATAAAAAAAAAGAGACTTTTAAAATGAAATTACAGGAATAAAAAAATAATAATCTTCAAAAATAAAACCTTAAGTTTCGCCCCAAATATGCCCATAAAAATCACGTCAGCAGCCTCGGTCTCACTCGTGGCTCAGCTATAGATTTTCTGCTTGTTTATGTGACTGCTGACTATTAGAGTGGCAGAATATTGTCTCATATTTCCCCAGGGGACTTTCAGTAAAAGGGCTTCCAGCTGGACTGAGATACAGTATCTGACTGGGCCACCGCTGAAACCTCCTGCCTGCAACAGACTGTCCGCAGTAATTAACACACATGGGAAGCAATGAGCGGTTATGTCAGCTTCCTGTCAAATCAGCTTTTTCCGTCTGAGGAAAAAACATGGATGCTCCTTCTGAACGCCAATTATGAAGCCTAGAAGGAACTTAAATCTTTTTTTTTATTTTTTAAATGAATGTCTTCAATTCTCAATATAGGTCAAAACATATAAATATGAATTCATGTTGGGGTTTTTTTTTTCAGAACAGAAATTATGTTTTCAAAGCTGCTAAAGTTCAACACAAATGATAATATCCCCTTTAAGCATTTTCACAGTTTGTCATGTTGTAGCAACAGACTTTAATGTATTTCATGGAAATTGTGTGACGGATCAGTTCCTAGCAGTTTGTTGTTGTTGTGCATTTTGCCAAATTAAAAAAAAAAAAAAAAATCTAAGACTTGTGTCATGCATTTTTACTCAACAACGACTCTTTCTTAAGAGCGTTTGGATAACATGAGTTATAGTAACATTTAATTTCCCTTTGGGAGTAATAAGATATTTTTAAGCTGTATTTGAATTTCCTATATTTTAGAAACAACTGTGATTACAGCTGCGCCAATTCGGAGCATGTTTCTACCAGCTGTGAACTTTTAGACATCCAAATATCATTTTTGTTCCTTTACAAACTCAGCCATAAACTGCCACCAGTTTCCCTGTTTAGACTGAAGAAAGCATCCAAGGAGTATGATGTGATCAACACGATGTTTCAGGAGCTCTTCGTTTTTTTTTTCTCAGATTAATGCCCTCCTTTCCTGGTTTGGGTAGAAAACAATGTCTTGGTGGGTTTGGAGCTGCCATACTCTATTTTCAAATGACAAACTACGCCCTAAAGGATGTTAAAAGCTTGGGATAAATGTTTTATTGCCCTCCCTTCATTTCCACCACTACCATCTCTAATCTACTCTGTGGCTTGGTTTTCATAATGCTCTTTGTTGATCAATGTTCTCTAACAAACTTCTTGAGATCTTTACGACTCAGCTTGGGCAAACTGAACGGCATGACCGATTAACTTGCTGTGTTTGCGGCAGATCTGCTTTATAAAAGGGGGGAAATAGGATATTCATCCTGATCCAGTTGACTTTATGAAATAAAAGGCAGTGCAGGCTGTATGTCAAGGACAGAGAGCAAAAATCCAAAAATGGGTTGGGAGAACCCTTTTAGAGCCCCTGTGTGTATCTCAGTAGGTGTGTGAAAGGGGGCACAGATGTGGAAGTCGAGGTTATCTGTAATTAAGTTGTGGAGAACGGACAATGGAGGGGCTGAAGGGGGGGAGGGGGTGAGTACATCCAAAACAATCTGGGAGCAGTCCCCCCAGGGCTGCTGACATGGATAAAACCACAGCAGTCCGGGGGCAAATATGGACACGAGACGCAGCGTGGACCACACAATGGTCAAGGAGAAAAACCCAGGAGATCCACAGAGGCCGATACTGTTCCCACTACACTCTCATCATCTGGGGATGGTATTAATCCTTTAGAAAGGCAGTGTATGCTTAATCCACAGCCCAAAAAAATTGAAGTTGGATTTATAATTTTAAAATTAACAGATATTTTCCCATAAATTTTATTTGCTTACCTGTTCCACGCTAAGCTGAGTCTGGTTCACTCTACATCTTGAAGCTTTTCTTAATCCAGATTGTAACTAATGCCTTTTAACAAACATAATGACCGTGGTCTAATATAATTTCCTCACCTAAATGAACATTACAGTAAAATATGCTTAAATATTTTCTGTATCTGCACAAAGCAAGCATCAATCAGATTATTATGTTACAGACTTTTCTTGTCATGCATTTGGGTCATGTCACATTTAACCCCCCCCCCCATGGGACTGTGCATTGCCTTTTACTGAGCGAACATGAACCCAGCGTTTGGCTGTTCAAACTCTGTTTGGGTGTATGAACCCGAAAGCGCCGCTGTGCTCAGACTTTGGGTATGTGATATAAATTAAAGCTCTGGGAGATGAAAGGCAACGCTCTGCACCCAGAGGACGCTGTGTCCCTTACAGGACTGGGTACTCACAGCCTGATTTAAATCTAGCAGCCTCGGGGCGTCCGAGATCACAGTCAGAGATCAAATCAAAACAAGCCTCTGTTCCCCCATCATCAAACCGCACTTCTTCTTTACGGTGACGCTTTTGCAGTGCTGTTTCTGACGACGCGTTGCTCTCCCCTCCAGTCGAGTGTAGCCACGGATACCAGTTCCGACGTCCACACTGAAACTGTGTGATCGAACCGTAAAGGCGTGTGCATGCATCTGTGGTTTCTGACTGTTTCGTCTCACCATTTAGCTTAGAAGTGAAGCAGAAGGCGTCGTAGCGCTCATCCTCCTTGTGCCTGTAGCCGTAGTTGCGGACGCCGGCCGGGGTGTCCTTGCGGCCACACTGGTCTCTGGGATTGGAGATGGGATACTGGACCGAGCCGTCCTCCAGCCATCCAGCATTACACCAGTCCAGTCCTTCCAACCAGGCCTGATGAGGAGCACAATGTGGGCCAGTGGGCCAAAGTGAAGGATTAAAGACATTAGAACCAATGGAGGGGATAGGATTTATTACCTCTGTCATAACTCCATTAGTCTTACACTTAAATGCCTGAGGCTTTTTTTTTTTTTGATTCAGTGGGAGAACCTGCAGTAAAATGTTTCACATGACTCAGACTTTATACAGCTGTAAAAAGAAAAAAGAAGAAAAAAATTGCCAAACACTTTTGTACCTTTAGACAATTAGATCTGAAGGCACATCGTCAAGGAGACAATTCACTGATTTTAGGATCTAGTTTATTTTTCTCCATACAAGTGTGACGTTTACATCTGACTGACCCTGGTGACAAAGTTCAATGTAGACATAAAACTTGAGTTTGACCTTTCTTGGTTCACCCTGTAGTTGAGCTAGAAGCCCTAATTTCGTAAATTAACACCATTTCGCTGTCGCTTTTTAAAATTGAGTGGTGAGAGGTTAAATTCTGCAGATAAATGTTCTCCAGGGTTAAAACAAGGCTGTATTTTTATTTGATACACATGCCAAATTGAATGCGAATTCACCATTTTCCAGGTCTAGATGGGTTTGCGTAAGAAAAAAGACAAAAAAAATAACACTTATATTTCCAGACTTTATTCCCTGTACCTTTATCGAAATGCTGTCCTTCCTTCTGTCATGATCCGTGGTTTTCTGTGTGTTTTTGAGTTTTTCAATGTGTTTCTGTTCCCTGTGAGTCTCTGTCCTCCCTGTTGATTGCTCCCCAGGTGTCGTATTCCCTTGATTACCCCGTCTGTATTTAAACCCACCTGTGTCTGTGTTCTTCGTCGGGTCCTTGTCTTTGTTTGTCATACTTGTATCGCTCTCCGGTCGTACTGCTAAGTCCTGGATTGCGTCAAGCTGTATTGCTCTCCGGTCGTACTGCTAAGTCCCGGATTGTGTTTGCTTGCATGTTAGTTCCGTTAATCAGTTGCTACCGGTATTTAGCTGTGAGCTAGTCTCTGCCGTGCTGCCTGTATGGACTACTCCAAGCGTCTTCTTCATTAAATTCATCTTCACCATAACCTGGGTTCTCTGCGTCATCTCCTCACCATCAACTACACCGTTTCATGACACCTTCCTTGCAATTTCAAGATGACGAGATTTAAACAGACCAAAGCCTTGTATGGCAGACCCACAATCCTTGCAAGGTAAAAAAAGAGAGACATAAACACGACAGACGCTACAGGTAACTATGAGTTAACTGTGACGCCAAAGATGGGTTTTGTTCTAGATGTTAATCCATTTCCTCAGCATGTGGGCGACAATACAAACTCCACATGAACGCCGACAGAACCTGCAAGGTTCTGTCTGGCACCACAGTCTTGCTACATGTTGTTAGATTGCTCCGGTGGGACGATTGGTGTGCAGACGGAAGCACCATGTAGTGTCAGTCAAATATCTCGCTGCGTCCTTCAGCGATAGACATAATGTACGTCTCTCACACAGGACTGTGA
Organism: Poecilia mexicana; assembly: GCF_051168715.1. Classification (NCBI taxonomy): domain Eukaryota; kingdom Metazoa; phylum Chordata; class Actinopteri; order Cyprinodontiformes; family Poeciliidae; genus Poecilia; species Poecilia mexicana. The sequence goes on along the minus strand of NW_028263373.1, from coordinate 7,996,345 downwards.
CAAATTTATCCTCACATTTGACACTTTCATGGAAGAGTTTCTGAATAAAAATAAGAGGAAAAAACAGATAAGGCAAAGAGTTTTAGTCCAATACTGAGCCAAAGATAACATGCACATGGAAGGACGGTCCCGATGCGCAGGGGTTTTGTCAGGCGACGAGATGAAGGCTGATCTGACCAGCTTGTGTCAAGAACAGAACACTCAAGCTGGCCATCATCTCCGCTCCAGAGCACACATGAGTGACAAAGACGTGCTTTTTGAGGATAAAATCTCAAAGAAAGCGCTGCATCTTTGATCTACCAGGCTGTCCAGACATCACAGCAAACCCCGAAGACTTCCTCAGATACGTGTCTTCCTGTTCTTCATGAACGCATGTGAAATGCTTAGCAAAGAGCACAGGGGCTGCCATCTTTTCACGTCAGACTACTCTGGAATTTCTGGCTGAAAATGTGTACAGACTAAGGCAGAAATACATGCCATCAGTTCTCTTTTGATAGAAGATGTGCTGACTTCTGTAGCTTTTTAAGTCTCAGCTGTCAATTACTTTGTGCTTCCTTGTTTTTACATTTCTATTTTACTGTGAATAACTACCCCCCTAAATGCTATGCACATGTTGACTATCTACAAACTGTGGTAATTTTTCTTCAGGCATTTATTTGTTCGACGTTGGCGATCTACTGTAGACACATTAAGTTTGAAAACAGCCCTGGGAGTCAATGTTCAAACCTACGTGTGAGGAGAGGTTAACTGATTTTGCTCTCCTCAGCGTGATGAAATGGCAAGGAAAAAAGGACAGCATTTCAATAAAGGGATAGGGAATAAAGTCTGAAAAATCAGTTAGATCCCTTGCAGAACGGCTTCCAGAGGGATTTAAATGGGCTGTATTTTGTATTTTCCAGACATATGGCGCCATTTCATAGCACAATGGAGTAAGTATGTCATTATATTAAAAAAAAAGCTGTAGTGGAAGAGTCCTGCTTTAGGTTATTGATAAGCCAAGATCCTGGCGAACGACAACCATTGGGTAAAATGAACAATCGCCACCCAGATCTTTGGAAGATTTAACCATTCCTATCCTCAGCTGCAATCGCTCCCAAAACAGAACAAACACTACAGTTTTTTTTTTAACTCACTTTGTGCAGCTGAGAGTGAGAGGCCAGAATGGCGTCCTGATGTTTGCAGGCGTCCTCTGCCTCGTGGTAGTTCAGCTTGTAGCGCCCGTCGCGGGGGTAGTAGGGGAAGACCACTCCTGCAGGCGACCCAAACAGAAAATGTGTTGGAGTGAAAGGCTGCCAAGATCATGAGTCTTCATTAGCTGAAAAACGTTTACAGAAGGAAAAATGTCGGCAGGAGGTCAAACCGATTCCTGACCTTCTAAGTCGAGGTTGACGAATCCCGTATCGTCCTCCATGTCGTTAGTGACCTCACACTCGTAGCGCCCGTAGTCCTCCAGGGTGACATTTTGGATGATCACCGAGGCATCACCTGGTCCTGCCCGCTCCAAAAACACTCGTCCCCGGTATGAGCCAAACACACGCTGCTGCCTGGGGGAAGCAACAAGATCAACGAGCGCAATATCCCAGCTCTTTCAGAGTGAACCCTGCTTGGCATTTATTGTTGCGTGAAAAAAAAGAAGAAGAAAAAAAAAAGTGTCAGGAGTCAAAATCAGCTCGTGAAACACTATGTCATCACTTGACGCCGTTTGAAGATTAAAAGCTTTTTCTAATTAACTAAACCAATACATGGAAATTTAGAAAGAAGGACGCTGAATTTACTTTCCGAGTGCAACGAAGACGTCCTCGAACTGCAGGGCATCTGTCACTTTGGTCCATTTGATCCGGATGCGAGCGGGGTCTGTGTTCTCCGGCTCATGATGAAATCTGCAGGGCAGCGTGATGGAGCCACCCCGATGTGTCACCACCTTACCTGGGGCTGTCTGCACAATCACAGCTCCAGTCTCATCCTCTGGGAGGTGGGGGGAGGAGGAGGACGAAGCGTAAACAAACAGCATTTAAAATGAAATACATGCATTTATGTAGTAATGTCTCATAGATTCTTTTAGGCTTTTTTTTTTTTTTTTTTTTTGACGCAGAACTGCTATCTGAAGCATTTCTGATTATCAGTTCAAATGACCTTTGGTACTTTTATGCACATCACTCACATTTTAAAAGTACCGTATGTTTGTGGGGGCATCATGTAACTCCCCACTTCCTCCCTCCCCCCAATTAGAGCTGCACAATATATCACAAACACATCCCCATCGCAGCATGCCCATCCTCCTGCATCGATTTGTTGTCATGTTATCCTCTCTAGGAAGTTGCCAAAACTCTTACACAACATGACTCACCGAAACGGCCCAGTGACTGTACCTTGAACCTTATAGCAGGCGAGTATAATTATTCCTTTTGGCAGATGTTTACTTGACTTGTGGCATAAACATATAAATGTTTAATTCAGAGCTGCAAAAAGGGTTTTTTTGCTGGATGACACCCGGATAACGGCACCCACAATTATCCATGCCACCCAGCAATTAGACCCTTCCTGCTTGTTGTTCTTCTCAAACTTGTGTGTCCGCCATGAAAGTGTCAATGGGTGTTTTGAACATAAAAAGGCTCAATGTTTTTTTTTTCTTTTTTTTTGATTAGATCATAAGAGAACTTTGTGTTGCTGCTTTGTCTTTATGGTTAGCAAATACATTATGCTTCAAAAATGGGAAGTTTGAAACATCTTCAAGGGATGAAAGCATAACTAAGTCGACTTCGTTCAGAGGTTGTTGAACCTGAACAGGCCTTTTTTGGAATTGTAAAAGTTTTGGAACATGTTCCGAATGTTGAGCGAATACGACGAGCTCAAATCAGACTTGCAGCTGTCAGACACGTGAAGGCATCATTACCGAGCACGTGCACCACTCGTCTCCTGGGCTCCATCAGATCCTCGGGCGACACAGAGAGGGCAGAAGTCAGGATGAAGATGACAAAGAACATTTCACCAAAGATCTGAAGCTGACGTTGCTTTGAGGACTGCGAAAGGAGAGCACATTAAAAATCAGCATCACAGGCTTATCTAAGGAGGAAAAACCCCTTAAGCAGACCTTAAAAGAGTTAAGCTGCGGGATATGTCACAGAAGCATTTATTAAAGATATAAATGCTCTGAAAAACATAGTCTGTGGTTGAACCTTTGCGTTAATGCTGAAACTCTTTGAAAGATTTAAAAAAAGAAACCGACTATGTGCACGGAGGGAAAAGTGAGAGCAGACAGCAGATTACTCTGGCCTTCTCGAGGTACGGGATTAGAGGATTAGTTGTTTTAACTGTGTTTGGTTTTAAACAGAGCTTTGCTTAAAAAAAGAAAGAAAGAAAGAAAGAAGACAAGAATTTTACCTTGCCACCCTTTATAACAGATGCCAGGGAGAACTGGAAATCTCTGAAACGTTTGGGCATAAAAACAACTCGTCCCTTTAATTTCCAATTAGAAAGCAAACGATCAACTGGGCATCTGCACCAGCGCATATCAACCCAGAAATACACAAACGGCAGACACCGATAACTCATTTATGGAATAAAGAAAATTCTGTAGAAAAGCTAAATGCATCTCATATTTTAGTAGATTGCAGACCCAACTTCAGCAACAATAACTTCAAATTGATGTTTTCCGGAGGACTTTTTCAATATTTCACATTGCTGTGAAGAAATTTGGAAAATTGGAATTAGGGTCAGGGTCAGGAAAGGTTGGAACTAGGATTGGAATTATGTTTGGATGAGGTTTGGAATAAGGGTTGGATTTAGTGTTGGGATGAGTATTAGGCTTACAAGGTGTGTTATAAGGTTGGAATTAGGGGGTTCCAACCATTATTGCAACCCGCCTTGAGTTCTTTGCAGGGATGCAAAAATAGGAAACAGCTTTAAACGTCTTCCTGTTGAGAAAATAACTTTCCTGTTGTCGTTAGGTGGACAGATTGTGTAGAAAATCCTTTCCAGTCTCATGTAAAGTGGTGGTTACTTATCTAAGGTCTTTAATTCTTTACATTTTGTTAAACCACATCTGCTTGCTTCATGACAGCAACCAACCAAAGGCTTTTTTTTTTTTTTTTTTTTTTTTTTTAACTGGCAGCTATTTTCCTTCTTAAATCCAATGAATGGACAAAGATGCTTTGGCTCTCACACACAACCCCATTCTCTTTGGTTTTATGTTTTTGTTTAATAAATAATGATACAAAGCACATCAGATTAGCTGGTGAAGACCAGCTCTTGTTTTACATGAATGAAGATGCATTTTCTTTTTGTCGTTTATTATAACTGCATGTTGTTGTTTTTCCCCACAAAATTACACCTGTCATTTACTTTAAGAATGCGTTCTATCAAAAAAGGGAACAACGAGACTGCCTTGCAGTAAACGTCTTTTAGTTAAACGGGTGCTTTCAGCTCATTTTACTAAAACGCTCTCTAACTGTCATTGCTTTGGATGCACAGAGCTCTGCAGTTTGCAGACCAGTGTAGGGCTTGACTCAGCACATAAACCCAGTGAAGGTGCTGCATCAGATTAATCTATTAATTCTTGCATGGGACAGAGGGGCATTCTGCGAAACACAACACGCTCAGGTCCATTGTTTGGATTCTCATGCAGGTCCCGAGGGGATAAATTCATCACCACAACAAAAGTAGTGCCAAGTGGGTCCAGTGCAACTGACTGTTTTTCTCCCTTACCGAAGCGCTTCTGCGGCGTATGAAGACTTAACTTGGCCCGAGGCCTCTCAGTGGCAAATGTACTAAATCTGCCGTTCTGCATGCACCTTGCACATTGCAAACAACCCTGCAGCATCATTCCTCTTGAGGTTATTCCAGAGATCATCCTAGCAGTCGTACAAGTCATGCAGTGCGCAGAGCTGCAGAGCTCAGCCGTACTTACAGAGTACAGAAGTCATTTTCAACTTACCATGGCTGTCAACCCGATTTAAGGCAGACGTTCTGTCGCTCGAGTCCTCATTCGGGTTAAATGTTGTTCTGCTGCTGCAGCACTCGCCTCTCTCCCTCCCTCCATCGCTGCTCCCTCACACTGCAGGGGGAACCACCAGCGTTTGTGGGTCCCGCAGTGCTTCAGTGACGCAGCACATTATTTGTTTGGGTCTATGTGGAAACATAGCAGAAGATCTGCCACAGGAAAACATTCGCTTTGTTGGGTTTGTGTCAAGCTGTTTTCATTGAAGGCGTTGTCTAGTAGTTTTTGAACTAATAAAATTGACATAATCAGATGTACATGACTGAGGAAGAGCAATAACAAACAGGCTTCAGATCACTGTTTTTTTTTGTTTGTTTTCTTTTCTTTTCTTTTCTTTTCTTAAGTAATACAGAGTTTGGTCATTTCTCAAAGAGCAAAGACTAATTGCAAAAATTCCAAAACAAATAGTGAATTGTTCCTGTTGAAAGATATATAGAGTAAGTTTAAATTTTGTTCAGATAATCTCTTTTAAAACTATCATTCATGTTTTCTGATTATTGTCTTATGCCTGCATCACATGTTACTTTGAATATTTCCGGTATTATGAAACAAGCTTCTATAAGTGTGGCGCTTTTGCTTATGATCTTGTCATTTTGTCGTTGGATACAAATTGTTATACTGCTTCAGAGAAGAAGCATATCTGTTCATGGTTCTCTAAAGAGCTGACATATTTTCTGGGTTACATCACACTTGCATTGAAATTTCAACACTAAAAAACTCTCTAAGACACGATATATGGATGATGTCCCGAAAGTAAATCCGTTTTCCATGCGATGCGATGAAAAAGTCTCTTGAGATGATTGCAGCTGGCAAAGTGAAGAGACACGAAATCCACCTAACAGTTGCATGCAGATAAACCTTTTCAAAATTAAACCGTTCTGGTGGTTCTTTACAGCTGAGATCTAATCTGACTAGGAGCTTCTGACAAAGCCAGGAACAGGACCTGCCAAGTGATCGGCAGCTGTTTCTTTCCATGCCATCATGTTGCTTCTCCCTCTCTGAGGGATGGCAGATCCATCAATATGAGATGCAAACAAAGCAAAACTTTCACAGCGAAGTGTAGCTTCATGAATGTGAGCCAAAAAATAGACTCGAGTCCAAAGCCATAAGCATGCAGTGGTTATCATTGAACAAGGTACGTACCTTTTCTCAAGTCAAGTTTACAGCCAACATACCAAAAAAAAAAAGAAATATCTTGTGCGATTATTCAAGCTAATAATTTTAAGGCATGTTTTTGTTTGAGTACAATTAAAAGCATTGATTTTGTCATATAAATCAGAGTGGAGGTCATTTTCTTATATAAAATGCTTTTTTTTTTAAACTGAGAATTACTACCATAAATTTCCAAATCTGTTTTTTTGAGGATTATTTTACCATGTGTATTTAAATCCACCTGTGTCTCTTGTTCCTTGTCTAGTGTGGACCCGACTGTCGCTATCAGTGTGTGAGTACTTTGCCTCTACTCACCTGTGCTGCCCGGATTTGTGTGTATTTTGTCATTAAATCATAATTTTCTCTACATAACCTGGGTCTTACTGTGTTTACCTCACCGCAGAAATGGTCTGAATATCAACGATTGCATCTTCAAGCAGTTAATGTCATCATATAATGTCCAGAGCATGCTGACCATTACAAAAGCCAGCCTAAAACTGGAAAAAAACATTTGCATTTTATTGTAGAAGTACTGAACATGCTAAAACTTCAGTCATCGGTCAGTTGCATTGATGTGCTTTTTTATCAATAAACACCCGTCAAAGTAAACAGAACTACTTACTATTCGCTGAAGTATATTTTCCAACTATCAGATAGATGGTAAAATCTATGCTTCCCTGCAAGTTTTCCAAAAAAGGCAATTTCCCATTTCCGAACATGAAGTTCGGAAATGGGAAATTCAGGGACATTTCTTACCTAATCAAGATGCATATGAAACATTGAAAATAAAAGAAATCTCATTCTCAAATATGAAATAAAGCCACAATGTCCCTTTTACTAAGACATTTTGTCTGAGTGATGCATTTCTCTAGTTTTTTTTTTTTTTTTTTTTTTTCAAGCCTGAGCACAACTCTAAGTTACAATAAACGTGGGAGGCATGTGTCGTAACAGTCCCCCCGGCGCTCTGCACACAGGCTATTAGCCCTGGACAAAGCCGTCCGTGGTTTAATTCCTGAACTCCAGACCTTTAACACATGCCTTCTCTCATCTCTCTCTGGCCTGTTTCCTGACTGAAGCACTGGTGATAAAGGCCATTAGTGCCAAGAAAAGTTAGTCCAATTATTGTTTCCCTTTCTGGAGAATGTTCAGGGACACTGAAAACGGCTGTGCGGCCTCTTCAACCCAAATGCTGGGTTTGTGCTGTTGAGCTAGACGGTGGGTGGTGTTAAAGAAACATTTGGCCAACCACTCAGTTTGGGTTATGGATGATTTGAGAAAGAGTCATGTCGTTTTTCACAGGCACGAATGTCTGACAAGACGTCAGACATTCGTGAACATCTTCCACTGGATGGAATAACAAAAGATGAGGCGATCCAAATGGGTTTCTTCTAATCAAGCAGGTTTTTTTTTTTCTTTTTGAGTTTAATATAGAAACATCCCACAACCAACCTGTAAAAGGGCTTTGATAATGTGATGGCAAAGTAAGGAGCACAAAACAATCATGGTCAGTGCTAAAATAATTATTTTTTATACAGTGAATCTGTGGTATTCATGGGGATTAGGGATCACAACTGGGTGCAAATAGCTAAAAGCTAAAATATATTAAAAGCTTAAGACATTGCTTTAAAAATGCTTATTGCTGCCTATTTTAGTGGTTAAAATAGGCATAAACATACCGGTGGAGGTAAAAGCTGATATCTACATTCTTCTTAAGCTCTGCTCTTGGGGGTACAGCGAATCAGAGGCAAGGAAAATGAATGTTACATCTTTTGTTCAATAATATTTTCTACCAAATTCTGATAAAAAAAATAAAAATTAAAAAAAAGTTGTACCCTTTAAATAACAAAGTGCCAAAAGAGCTACTAATAGAGCTGACAACAAGGGTCAACTGCTTGGAAGGAAAACATAGCAGGTGAATGGACTAAAAGATGAGATTTTCTTCAGGAGCCAGTTATATTTAAAAAATATATATATACAATGCAAAATAAAAGGTTAGAAAATTTAAGGATATTGCATTCAAACTTATCTTTCTAACTAAATAACAGCCATATTGTCTACTTCATTCTCAAAAAAGGAGACACAAAAAGACATCGGAGCGGAGACGAAGAGAAGGGATTGTACTTAGAAGATTAAAACATACATACAGTAGGTCTTGTTTTCATTTATGTTCAGATCTTGTGCCCAGCGTTTGTCCCGATTGTGTAGCTATAACTATATACTTGATACTCCTGTTATGCCGGAGTCGAAAATGTTGAGCTGCATTTTTCACGGCCGCAGCGCCACAGATCTTCAGGGCCTCCTGCACAGCCGAGCAGACATCTGCAGCTGAGATCCCCCATGACTCTCATCATGAGATTATAGAGCTGTTTTGGAGAGGCCATATTTTGATTTAAAGCCTCCGTCACATGAACATAATGCAGTCGTACAAGCAGGAGAGCAGGCACACTTCAGCACGTAAAAACAAGCTGCTGAGGGAGAGCAAACTGCACAAGTCTGCTTATTACTCAGCAAACCGCCAAAGGTAATTAATTAGCAGTCGGTCATGGAGCATGCATGAAAAGAAGGGTTACACTGCCGCGCTCAGAAGAACATGCTGTAAGCAGTCATCAGATGAAAAGTATTTGGCAATTGTAATTGGTACATTACCATAAACACTTTTTATAAGTTTAGAAGAACCACGGTTGTCATACATCAACAATGCGTTATCTTATTAAGAGGAGGGGGGGAAATTCTTTTAGAATGTGCCATTGCATTTCATGCAATTGCAAACACATTTGATGCCTTTGTCAAACAGAATGGTGAGAACTGAAACAGACCACTTATTGTGCCACCCACATACAACTGCTGCATCCAGCGTCAGAAAGCAAACAAAGACGATCGCAAAACCAAAGAGAAAAGATGAAACGCTGGCAATCTGGGCACCAAGAATCAGACAGGGGAGAAAAAGAAAAAGAAAACAAAGAAAGAAGCTATCCTGTTGTTCCTACTTAAGCTCTATAAGAAAAGCTTTCAATCCAAAGCTGAAGGCAGACAACAGATGAGAGTAGAATCTGAGAAAGTTAGAAGCGCTGCTCTTGGCAAATGCATTAAACTCCGAAGATCATGTCGGCATGTCCTTGTCATTGCCATTTATCTTTTTAAATAGTTTTTGGGCCGACATATTTAATTTTGGGACCAATTTATCATTTGAGTGACGTGTGCATTCAGTCTGTCTGTCTGTGCTGTGCAAACATGTACAAATCTCAGTGAAGATATTTGTTTGCAAACGTCAGTTTTGGACTGCAGGCGTGTGAAGAACAGAAATGATCACACACGTCTGTGAAATATGACCAGATAAATTCACATTTAAAGAAACAGATTAAAATGTATATATGTATATATATATATATATATATATATATATATATATATATATATATATATATATATATATATATATATATATATATATATATATATATATATGTCCAAATAGCATGTGTAAAGCTAAAGCTCAAAACCCTGTAATGAACTTATAGGTCACAAGACTGTAGGAAAAAAAATATTTTCTGTAAATTATGTGTGAATTAATTTATTTTTAGATGAGCTTGGCAGGGTTTCCCCCAGAAAACTTTTAAGCTCAGTGCTCTGGGTGAAAGGGCAGTCATCCATGTTTTTGAGTTAAAAATGTTTAAAGTTGACAGGAAATTTGAAAGTATCATTTGATAGTTATGCATTTTTGGAAGAGTTGAAGATTAACACCTAAACACCACCTATAACGTGTTGTAAAAAGCCAGTCTTTAAACAAGAAACTAATAAATTAGCAATGCTAAGCCTGGTGGGGGCACCAGCAAAGCCTGGTGGCCCGCCAGGCTTACAATACACTGAAGGAAACCCAGGTTTAAGGAATCTCTGCTGGCTCCACAGTCAGTCATTACAGAGTTAATCTCTGTGTATGTGCAGAGCAGAAGAGATGCGACTGAAGTTAAATTGAGTTAACCATTCTGCCCCCACCAGTATGAAGCTGGCAACGTTTGGAAGAGACTGAATATAATTGAAAATATACTGCTCAAAAAAATAAAGGGAACATTTCACTTTAATGTTGTGTGTGGCTCCAAATCCAGGCCTCCATTGGTTAATAAATTTGATTTCCATTGATGATTTTTGTGTGATTTTGTTGTCAGCACATTCAACTTTGTACAGAACAAAGTATCCAATGAGAATATTTCATTCATTCAGATATAGGATGTGTTATTTGAGTGTTCCCTCTATTTTTTTGAGCAATGTACTTTTCATATGCCTCTTTTAAACAACTGAAAGTCGTTAAAAGGTAAGGACGATGCCATTCTTCACTGTAAGCTCTTCCATGGTCTCCCCATATCTTTTGGATATCTGTTGTTTTCACTGGGTGAAATATTGATCTCTTTTCCATTCAACAGCAGTAGCTGGAAACCTATTGTGTCTTCTCAGCCTTAAAAGATATCACAAAAACACACGATACCGCCTATGAGCACTTGGATTAATGCACAGGGTGGCGATAGTGCCGAGAAGCAGAGGAAGTGAGACAACTTGGTCATCACACACCTGCTTACCTCTCCGGGTTCACACACTGACGATAAACATTTAACACAGCAAGCCTTCAAATACAGAGCTGAGCAAATCAGTTAACCTTTGCAGCAAAATGCGCTGCAGTCAACAAAGCACTTCATAATTCACCCAAAGGTGACTCGTGTTGACATAATAACAATGACAAATGTTGGCACCAAGGAAAGCTGCTGGGGCTGCGATAGTTTCAGTGAGCTAAAAACAATAATTTAACAGGTAGCCTCTATACAGCACATATGTGTCTTTCACTTCCCCACAACTCGGTTGAATGGTCATTTGAATATTAAAATGATATAAAACAAAAAGACACAATAGGCCTATGTTAAAGGAGGGGAGTGTTATGCATATTCTAGGCATATGCTGTTATTTCATCCCACAATCAAGCCATCGGCTACCTTCAGTTGTTTTGAAAAAGATTTTCCAGATGAAGTCTGCAGGAGACAGAAGACTCCTGAAGGACACTATTTCAAGAAGAAGTAGCATCCTTTTATTGTGCGACACCAAGACACGCGTGTGTACTGTTGGATTCGCAGGCGTTGCCATGGAGAAAGCTGTCATGTAGGTGTTTCGACCAGGTCAGCTCTAAGCCGTAGCTTGTAATGACTCGGCATCCAAACACGGAGCATTCCATGCATCACCACTCAGCAAGCAGCTGACAGCCATTCTCCCCAGCAGTTTGCCATCTTTATTTATCCATCATCAAACTTGTATCTCCATTAGTCACTGAAAGATGACACAGAGATTTCTTCATTTTCAGTCGGTTTTGCTAATCTTCCTTGATCTCTAAACTCATGCATCATTTTGCGAACCGATTTGAGGCACACAAACATCCAAAGGCAAAAAAAAAAAAAAAAAAAAAAAGATTTTGAGCAAAATAATCTTTTATTTTGGAATTTTCAAGTATGACATTTGTGATAAAAAGTTCTTTATGAACCTTGACATAAGTGATTATCTCCAAAGGTCAGTGGGAATTCAGATTTATTTTTCCTTGTACTTGGTATCTTTCTCCTCGCTGTTTGGCAAACCAGTCTGCCCAGGAAAGGGGGCAATTTTTAGAAAGAAATAGGGGTTACTGTGAACCCGCATGGCCACCAGGACGGGGACGGCTGCGTAGAGCAGATTAGCTCCCAGGACTGTCCAGAAAGCATCGTTCGGGATACGAAATGGAGTTGTGGTGCGAGAATGGAGAGACCCCCCGATGTGGGACCACTGGCACTGAAAGAAGATAAAATAAGGTAAAGAGCTGCACCTGAGGGAAATGAAACAAACAAATTTGATTCCATTCGGATCTGTTTTGTTCTCTTTGCAGACCGATGGCAGGTGAATGCACGCCTCCCTTTTTGTCATACATTTCCCAGGGGAATGTCTTGAATGTTTTTTCTCCCTAACCAGAAAGATTAACCACTGCAGCAGGGGAGGTGTTCAGACTAAACAAGCTGGCTGTTTGGAAGACAGGGAGGATGCAATCTGCAACCAGCATGTGCAAGTAAAACAAGCTTTAGTCAAGGATATCCTCTTAATTCAGATCAATACTGGGACTTCATTATAGAGAATATGCTTTAAATGATAAATATGGTTCATGTTCTGTCTACAGAAGGAGAATGTTTTGGGTGACATTGTTTCACTGGCACACCAGCAGGTCCTGTGGATATTTGACGCAGCAAAACGAATTGCCAGTACAACCCAATTGAGCGTGCGACAATTCCATCATTAAACATGCATTCAGAGCCGTTCACACTTATTGTGAACGTCCGCCATTATGGTTTTACCTGGATCATGGCGCCAGCAAAGAACGTTGTCCAGTCTGACATCCACGTACACCCAGGCTTGAGGAGGCCGTAGACAAACGCGCCCAGCAGAGGTAGCCCGTAGAAGAACAAATGCAGCATCTAGGAAAACAAATACAAACTGTTTTTTTTTTTGTTTGTTTTTTTTTGTCATATAATCTGAAGGTTGTCATAGTTATGCCCTTTCCGTTATTCCTCTCTGATGGTTCTACGTTTTTACTCTGATCTATGGCTAACGCCAAAATGTTGATTTCACTGTGTGCTAAAGTTTGCGACTCATCACTGTTGTTCCGGGCCGTTGCCAGAGATTTCACCTCTGGATAAAGAGGAAGGTGCCGAGCCAAAGAAAACAGACTCCATCAATGTCGTTCTGTGTTGTTGTTTAGTGCCAGCCAACACTTCAGCAGAGTATTAACACAGTGAATCCCTTTCCTCTCCTGGCAAACACTTCACCTACACTCTCACTGAATACAGAGCACAGCAGGCTTAAGCTCGAAATCCGGACACCGTCCGATCATTTATTTGATTTCATGTCATTTGATAGGAATATATACCAGATACAATTAAAGTGATGGTTGCATATATTATTACTTATGGACATTTCTATCTCATGTCCACTGCATGGGTTTTCCCACATAAGCCTATTATAAGTTAGACAAGAAATGGAAATAGGATGGTGTTTACTTCAAATCTTTCTATGTCAATCAGCTTCTGATAGGACAAGAAAATTGTCTAATTGTCTGCAAATCGGTGTAACATGTAATAAAGTAGCACTTACGCCACCATCATACTTTTTTGGGTCTTAAACTGCTTCACTTTGACTGGAAACACATTACATATGATGTTCTCAATACATGTTTCAACCTCTATCTCTTTTGTAAATAATCATTGGCTTATGTGTAAATAAAGCAAATACAAAACAACAATATTCAGTGTCAAAGCAACAATATTCACATAAACAGTTATGAGGATCTTTAGCAATGGAATATTGTTAATCTGACGACCAACAGATTAGTTGGTCATCTTCAGGTACCAACTAATCTGGATTTACTCAAAATTAAGGTACATGTAAGATATTAACTACTAAGAGTCTTTAAAGAGAACCTCAGTTTAAAATTTCTGAACTATCTTTGAAGTATAAAGTAAATAACTTTCAGGGTATCGACAGTAACATGCAGGCTACTGACAGATTGTAATCTTTGACATCACTTCAGCCCTATTCAGGATGTAACATTGTGTCCTCAAATTTAATTTATCAAGTATAGAGTTCAAAAACATGACAAAGAACAATCAGAAGTGAGATAAAATGACCAAATGGGAACACTGATCATCATCTTGGAAGCGATCATAAAGTCAGTGCAGCGGTATCTTTTGTTCCTTCTCCAGCTCTCCACTCTCCGAAACCCCCAGTCTGCAAACTCAGCAGAAATGACTCCTTCTGTGCAAGGGTCACTGCAGAAACTTTCTTAACCTTCAGTCAAAAACGTCTGGCGCATGAAAGCCACTTTGCCACTTTATAAAAAAAACCCAAATTACAGCAGTAAATGGTTTCTTTTCATTGCCGGCCTGAGGTCCAGATGAATTCTAATGAGTTCAGCTCAAAGCCTAAAAGCCAATCATGTATGCCCTTCAGTCTTTTGTTGAAATGTCTTTGTTATTGCAGCCACGTTAATCTATTAAATATCCTTCATCATCGGTGAATGCAGCGGCTGGCGGGTTTTGAAGAAGTTTAACAATGTGCAACAAGCCTAACTTCATTTTGTTTCTTTCATCCTTTAAATACAATTATAAATCAGGCGCTGATGATTTAGGCACGCAGATCTGCAAACACAGATAACCAAGACATAATTTCACTTGCTGAACACACACACACGCACACACACACACACACACCATTCTCCCACCCAGGGAGATGTTGATGGGAGGCTTTGGAAGGGGGGGGATTAGCTTATCAAGTCCCCGCCGTGCGGTTTGTCGGTCTGATCAATGATTGCAATTGTGCCCGAACTGCAGCTGCAGCAATGTCTTTGGATAACCTATTGACAAAACAGCGCTCGCTAAACAAAACAAACAGAACCCAAATGAGTGAGGGGTCAGAGGAAGAAAAGCAAGCCCGAAAGGGGACCAACTGCCAGTCAGAGTATAATCTGTTATCCATCTTAAGTAAATGAAAGAGCGACAATGATGCGTTGGCCTTTGGACCCTTCTTCATCTGGGCTTTAATGATGAAAAATGGCCTCGTGTTCAGGTGCCAGCTCAGCCAGCAGATGGGATCGGGGCGAGTTTCCAGCATGCTCAGAGTGATACCTATGAAAAAAGGCCTTTCATGTGGCTCGTTGTGCGAAACAGGACAGAGAAGAGACTTCAGACACTACAGCAGCAGCATGGGGAGGCTGAGAGAAAAATACCCACCATCACCTTGGGATAGCCCACGGGATCCTTCAGGTAGGGTTCGTACTGACTCAGGTACACAGAGCAGGCTTCAAGTGGGGAGTCCAGAGCCACCTGCAGGTAGACAATGTAATTACAGTGTCAATAAGAATAAGAATAAGAATAATTTTTTTTAAAAAACACCAAAAATCTGCATCTACTGGAGCGTAACTTTTAATGGATTCTTTATCTTGTCACAACAGATGTCTTGATATATGTGATTATCAACTATGTAAACTAAATTTTAGAGTAACACACTGTATGAGTAATAAAACTTCCATTTTGGTAAATCATGCAGTTATTGGTGTGAGACAAAAAAAAAAGTCAGTTTTCATGCGTTTATACACAGATATATTGACAGCAAAAAGCTTTTGCGAATAAGATGGAGTGACGTTCAGTTTTACAGTACAAATATTTATTACAAAGCATGTGCAGTCTCTCTTCTATTCTTTTAGAAAGCCCATAATATATTGATTAAAATATAATTTCACATATTGACACTTTTTCACTTTAAAGCTAGGGTATGTGACTTTTATCAAATAAAACATGAGTTTAAAACATTTGTTAAAACTGTCACTGTGTCGTGGCAATATAGAATGAGGCAGATCATCAGTGAAAAAATTGAGCTCCTCTGCCATCTCCCAGTGCTCCCAGTGCTAACTACAGAAATACACAGTTCGGTCAGAAACAACGAATCAGAACCAGGAAGAGGGTTTTGGGCATAGTTAATCATCTTCCCCTTTGCTCTCTGCTATGCTACAGTTGGTTCCCATCAGCAGAGCCTGACAAGAATGCTAATGCTAGTTAGCATGGGCACCGATGATACCACATTTAAGTTTTCTTGGAACGGTAAGTTGTTTCTGCGCTGTTTGCACATTGAGCGAGCGTGATTGACAGCACTAAAACCTTCCTCCTGGCTCTGATTGGTTGTTTTTGACCAGGAGCTATGTTTTTTTTTTTTATTATTATTTCAAATAGCAATAGTAGCACTAGGAGGAGGTGGAGGAGGTAGATTTTTTTTTTTTTGTTCATTTGTGTAAGTAGTTACATTGTCTCTCTGTAAATGCTAACCCAATTTGAAAACTGTCTGACTTCCAAAATTCTTCCTTGAACTCTGGTAATAGCAGTAAGTAAGTGTGACGTACTCACCAAGCCTCTGAGGACGGTGAAAGCCATGGCAGCCAACAGGAGCACCACCAGGATCAGGTCCAAGGGACGCCAGATTAGCTTCATGGTCTGAACGTGTTGGGCCTATGAGCAGGCGTGAAACAAGGGCAGAGCACAGAGCGGCTTAGCCCTGGTTGATGTTTGGTCATACTTTCAACTTTACATGCAACATTTTACCACTCAAGCGTAAAAGTTTACTCTTTAAATCTGAAGCTGAATTGGATCCAGTGACATGACAACGGACCAGAACATTCCAGTAAATGCACGCTTGTGCTTTGGATTTATTTCAGACAGGCTGTTCATGCAAGAAGTTCATCAAATGTTTCATAGATGAAAGTGAGGATGCAACAAAAAGCATCTCACCGCAGCTATTGCTGACAAAACACGAGCTTTTACAGAGTAATGTGTTCAAAGTTATTTTTTACAGTCGGAATGCAGTTTTGTTGATATCCTTTGGTTAATAGAGTAAAAAAGCTGGTTGATCATTGGCATTAACCAGCAATTAAAACTATTAAACTTCTACTTCCAAAGATAAATAAAAAAAATAAGATTAGACATTAATACTTGAACACTTGTTTTGGGTAAAAGTGAATATTTAAAAGGGCGTCTTCACTTATTAACGACACTGCTAACATCTCGCACCAACTCAACTCTCAGTTTTCAGATTCAAGTCAAGTCAATGCGATGTGAATTCACGCCATCACGTTGCCACTGTGTATAAAATACAGCAACTGACTTATCATACTGCGGGCATGAGTCCCCATCACAGAGAAAGGACGGCAAAGTTTATCAGGCTGATCAAACAGCATAAACACTGTATCTATAAAGCTCTTCAGAATCACATCGAAGGTCAAATCACTAATGCATCAGACTCACATTGTATCCACCGATAAGTGGCCTGTCCTTGGGCCGAGTGAACAGGGTGACGGCTCCCAGCACGGGCATCAAAAGAAAGAGAAAATTGAGCCAGAAGGCTGGACGAACCTCCGACCCGTATTTACCTGCCAGAAGCACACATCTATCAGCTTGTACTTAGCATTTCAAAGGCTGCAAACATATCCACGTAGCCCAATTATTGAACTTCCTGATAAAGATAAAAATAAAAAAATCAAAAAAATCTCTCAAACATGCGGCGCGCAGTCTGCCTTGGATTGCACAACAGACCGCAGAGCACATTGCCAGCAGAGGAGTTTGATCTTGTGACACTTGTGCATATGCGGTTAGAAATGCCAAGAACAGATGCTTCAAGCTGGTTTCGTGCTTTGTTCTGCGGGATGCGGCGGCGGCGGCGGCAGGCTTGCCCGTGCTTTGTTTTGCCGCCTGAACTGTGACGCTGATGGTACATGGCGGGGCAGATGTTTGCTTGATTAAAGCTGGGGCTGGTGGGAGACAGGATAGAATATTAGCCTCACCTGCCACTATCCCGGTAATAAACACACTCATGTTAGCGCACAAGGAGCCGGCCCAGAACAGGCCCAGGGTACGATAGGCTCTCCTGTGGAAGAAACAAACAAACAAAAAAAAACAAAAAAAGATGCATGCTTTTTAATGATCTTCAATTATATTTACAGAAACAATTTAAAAGACTGAAGGCGGCGCTTTGCTAAACTGAATTCAACATGTGGCTTGAATGTATTACAAGGCCTCATTTTACAATTTAAGGCTATATAATCAGTTTTCAGATCCAGTTACGGTAATTATCTACAATAAATCAAACTGTGTAGAACTTGCAGATAATAACAAAGATTTTCGATAAAGTTTTCAGACAAGCTCGATAAAGCTAGCTCACCATTTGTTGTCTCTTTTGGCAACAAGCAGCCATTTATGTATACACTGGCCTAGAAAAGCATTGCTTCCTCTTTTTCAAATGTTTTTGTCATGTCACACTGGCAAACATCAGCTAATTTTATTAAGATTTTATGATTTCACAGTAAGCAGAGCATTATTGTGAAGTGAAAGGAATAGAAGGTATTATTTTTAACTTTTTTCTTTAATCTGATATCCTTAAACAAAATCCTGCACAGCAAATTAGTTTCAGGAGACCATAATGGACCAAAACCATAAGAACAAAACTGAACTCTGGGGAATACAGCCAAGATTTTGTTTGGCAGAAAACTGTCACTGTACAACCCCAAGAACACATAGTGAAACACGTGGATGGCAGCATTATGACATGAGGATACTTTTCTTTGGCATGGATGGGAAAAGCGGTCAGAGTTTATGGAAAAATACATGTAATTCTGAAAGAAAACCTTAGACAGGCTCCAAAAGACTGGAGTGAATGTCGCCGTTCCTGTAGAACAACAACCCCATAAACATACAGACAGAGCCGTGGATATATTTAAAAATCAATGTCAACAGATGATTTCCATCATATCCAACTGAGCTTGAGGTATTTTGGAAAAAAAGAATGGGTAAATATTTCCGCTTCTAGATGTGCAAGGCTTGTAGAAACACTCTACAACTCTAAAAGGCATACAAATAACTGACTCAGAGGGTCTGAATATAATGTCCACTGCACTTGTTAGATTTTGATTTCAACAAATATGTCAGAAACCTTGCATCATTTCCCTCTCACTTTACAAATGTGCACCACTCTGTGTTGGTCCGTCACATAAAATTCCAACTGAAAAAACAGAAGTTCGTGATTGTAACCTGGTAAAACATGAAAAAAAAGTGTGTGATTGCTTTAGCAAGACGGTGTTTTGTTGTGAGGACAGGCAAAGATAAAGTGGACACAACTTGACTTGAGCTGCATTCACGAGCGCCCACCTGTCTGTTATCCTGCTGATCATCATCAGGTAGAGGATAAAGTGTGCTATTCCGTCCCAGTAACACATCATGATGGCATATGAAGTCCCCAGATATGGCTCACCCTAAAACATTAATGAATATCATGGCTTAAAAATCCTTGTAAATAAATACCTAACATGGATTTCTGCTCTTTTTTTTAATGAAATTATTTCTGGTATTGGTGTTGTTTTATGCGATTATTAATAGTAATAAAATTCAACTTACTGTCTTCTGGTAGAAATCCATAAAGCCAGAAATTATGCCGTCATATTCCAAGGCACTGGTCAGGTCAATGACACATGTAAAACAAAACTCTGCAAAAACTGCATTGGAAAAAGAATATTAGTTAAAGTTCCAATTCTGTTGGGGGGAAAAAAATAATGACAATTATTCTTTAAAAAAAAAAATATTATTCATGTTTACCACTGGGAATCAGAAAAAAACTATTCAGACCATCAAACTTTATCCAGCTTTTCTGTGAGCTGCTTTTGAGCTCTGAAATGTTTGCCTTCAACCAGCAAGCCATTGATTTATAGAAGAGTGTGGGGAGGTAAATTAAGTCTTGAGTGGAATGGTAGGCTGGGGGCATGTTTTAATCACAGTGAGAAGCCTAGCCTCAGGTTTAACACCCAGCAGAGCTGAAAGGCCTTGTCCTGCAGCCAGAATCTAATAGAGGAGGCAACATTAAACTGTGTTACAATTCAGCTAAAGCCCTCACACCATAATCTCTGAAAAGGTAATCATTTTAAGTGCTATTTTGTATCACCTGCTTTTTTTTTTTCTTTCTTTCTTCGCATGTAAAAAATAAAAATGTAAAAAATAGTTCATATTCTGTGAACGCCGCATGTTACGAAGCAGCTCTGGGATGCCACGTTGGGCTATTATGACACATTGAAGACGCGTGCCGACTGAGATGTTGACAGCCACAATAATGTGGGCTGGACCGAGTGTATTAAATATCAGAAGTAAACAGCATGATGTCCCCCTCGGTCCCCCTGGTTTTAATTATAAATGGCTGCTGCAGCCACTCTATTCTGCGTCCCTGCAGGACCAGAAAGTAGGAAAAACGTACCAAGAGAAACATCAGATATGTGTAGCTCTTTTATCAGCGTTCTCGCTTTTATCACTTCAAATTCATTGACATTTGTAGCTGTATCTTCAATATTTTCAAACCCTTTTGCTGAATGTGGAATCAGTTTGTGTTATATACGTGTTTAGAAACAGCTTCTCACTTTCCACATGCACGGTCATATGGGGACAAAATCTTAACACAATGGCTAAAGATTCCCAGTCTGTGGAGGAGGGGGAGGGGGGGATTGAACCAGTCATGCCATAGAAAAGTCTGATTAGACTTTGCTCTGATCCTGATCAGTATAAGCAGCTTTGAACATATCAAGCAAGATCATATTGGGTAAAATTCTTGTTTTTCACTCTGATATAGTGAGCAGTGGGTGAAGCTTCTGGAAATCCTTGAGTTCAGCTCGGTACCGAAGTGTGGAGGGTATTTAAGGCGTTCAAATCCGGAGAATTTCGAAACCCTATGTATGTGCGCAAGTGGGTTGAGAAGTGCACATGGTTGCGTTGATTACCAAAGAATAAGAAGTCTTTAGGTGGGTTGCCACGAGTGATGAGGTAGTAGAAGAGAAACACAATTACCAGCACAGCGACACCGGTCTCCAGGATCACATAAGGCCTGTGGAAACAAACACGTGACTGGAAGTACAGCGATTCCACCATCACAGCACAATTTCTCTTCCTCGTTCTTTTTGACTGAACAGTTTCTTCCGGGGGGGAATTGTGCTAAATTACCGACTCGCAGGAAGCCAGATTGCACAACGTACATGCTGAGATTTGAGAGAAATACCTGGTTGTTTGGTTTTCTTTTCACGATTATCTTATTTTGCTTTGTCATGCAGTAGAATGATAGTCAAAACATCAAGCACATTTACATTTCAGCTTAAGGTACATATAGCTTTACACCCAAATATTTTTTTTTTTAGCTTTATAACTTTTTAAAAGAAGAGAGCAAGGAAGAAGATCCATAATGCTAATAAAAAGCTTTTTTTTTTTTTTTGCACATGCAGCAGTTTCAGAGCTTTAAAATGCCTGTGCCGTGTTTCTTATAAATATTTATGCTCAGACGAAATATTCCCTATCTATTGTTTCAAAACTACATCATGTTAATTAGTCACATCGATCTGAAAACGTATCGCCTCTGCAACGCGGTTGCCTAATGTTGCGCTAAACCAGAATTACAAGTTTGACTGTAATCATAAAGGAGCCATTTAAAAAAAAAAGAAAAAAAAAAGCTTTAATCAATCATAAGCATCAAGGAGAGGAAACACTGAGGTAAGGCTATATGTAAGTTCAACACGGCTCTCAGTGTTTACTGGTCAAACGTGCCACTGGAAAAGATTAATGTGGCCGAGATATCTCCAGGCAAGCAGAACAACAACCACAGGGAAACTCTCCACGTCTGCTCACAGAAGGAAAACAAATGGCTCCCGCGTGGAAGGCGGGCCTCCCCGACTCGACTCGACTGTACGGGAAGATTTATGCACACTATATTGTTTGTTTGCAGAGTGTAAGAGCACAAGGCATATGGCCTGTCAAGAGCAATTCATCAAATTCTTCTGTGCAGTCTGAATTGACTGTCATCACACACACACACTTGAAAAAAATAATAAGGAAAAAAAAAAACAGAACCAGCTGAAATATTCACCTAAGAGGTGCATAAGAGTCCTCGGAGATAAGAGATGCATTGGGAAAAACACAGAGGAGTGGACACCAACTAGGGCTTTGTTTATGTAGAGTTAAGGTTTGCAGTGAGCAACCGTGAAAATCTGCGAATGCTATGCAGCTTTTATCCAATGAATTGACAGGAACATGTGACCAGTAAGTGAGAGAATTATTCCTTGCAGCTGAAAGAAGTAATTATGTTCAAGATGATATCAGAATGTCTCCACAGGTTCAGCTTGCTGTTTTCTATTGTGACATTTTTTGCTTTCCTACCCCCCTGAGAAAGTCAGATTTCTTTTTATTTTGGAAGGGCAATTAAAATAGTCTAAAGAAAGCAGTAATTATATGATGTATTGCTTAGTTGCAGCTGATAAAAGGCAACTGTGAGCTTGCAGAGTCCTCTACTGGCGGTAAAGTTCATATTATCACACGGCAGAGGAAGGATTACAATATTTTATGCTGTTCTCCAAGAAAAATATTTTAACTTACTGCATATTATCAGCTGTTTAAATCATTAATAAATACAAGTATTGTGAGTACATTTTTAAAAAAATAATTTAAACTTCCCACTTTGTGTTACAATAAATTATTGATATGCAAAACTCTTTGATTAACTGTGTATTGAAGCAAAAACAAACAAAAAAAAGAAAAGAAAAAAGATCACTAAACATATTATTACTTACTCTTGAAACTCAGGGGTGGTGTTCATTGCATAAAGAACACCAAGGGCAGAAAACGAAAATAAAAACACTAAAGTCTCCATTTCTTCAAGTGGCTATCGGTCCCCTCCCTGCAGAATGCGGAGAAAAGTTGAACATAAAGGCTGATTATATTACGCCTGTTGAACCAATATCAAATCATTGATCTGTTTCTAGAAACTAATATTCATCAAGTGTGCTATATTTGAAAAAAAAAAAGATATCTAAATAATTTATCATGTATTAAGGTAAAAAAAAAAAAAGATTTACAACAGAAACAGCGCAGACTCTTACCTTCTGGCTACCCTTTTGGTGGATTAATCGAACTACAGCTGGACGGAGGCGCACAAGGATTTTTCTTTGGAAAAGAACGAAGTGGGCAACAAAGAGACCCTTGAGTCAAACTTATGCAATCTGAGTGTGAGCAGATTTACCTAAGACGTATTAGAGGATTTTAAGTTACACTCATTCCTGTGTTGTGCTGCAATTAGTGCTGTGTTTGAAATAAAAAAAAAAAAATTAGTTTGAGTTAATGCTCCCAAAGGAATTTACAGACTCCCTCTACAGTTCTACCTTATATAGTAAACATAGTGCTTCCTCCTTAGCAGCTTTGCTCTTGTTGTTCCATAAGTGAGCTTTTTATTGTGTTCAAATACCTGCTGGAATGCGTTATGTGTTTTCCTGTGACATGAGTTTATTGGGTTTCCTCTCTCCCTCTGAATGTGTGCTGCTCTATCTGGCACCATCTGTTTTATTTGTCTGTTTCCCCAGAAGAACCGCAAACGGAGATAAAAAAAAAAAACAGAATGCATCAAAAACACTGACGACGTAACCACATTAAAAACAACAAAAATTTTAAAGTACTAAAATGTAATCAAGTATTAAGCTAAGAAATGATAAAGTAATCTCTGACCTCTAAGGGACCAAGACTGACCAGTAAACAGTCAAAGTAGAACAGGATCTTGTAAGTCCTGCAAAATAAGCAATCGGGCAATGAACCTGGCTTGTTCGTCCAGCGCAGGTGATTTATTGGATTCAGATGTGGGTTATCTGTTGACCAAATCAGCATTTTGTTGTGCTCCTCCAACCAATCTTGGACCGTGTTTTCTTACTTTGAGGCGGGGTGCAGTATCCTGCTGAAAGAGGCCACGGACATTAGAGAATACCATTTGCATGTAAAGGTGTAAAGATTCTGCAGCAATCCTTAGGTTGGAGACATAAATGGCATGTTCTGGTTTTTCCCAGCATCAAATTTCCCAAAGCATTATCCTCATTCTCCCACCTTTCCACTTTTGATGGACAATGACCACTGCAGACCATGGATACCAAACAAGAGATTTAGCTTCGAGGACGTTCTGAAGGGAAATGCAAAATGATGCCCTTACTAAAATCTGCCCAATCATTCTGTCCGACCCACTGAAACGGAACCGTGTTTGGGGTAATTATGCCCTTTCTGCTCAGGATATTTAAAGCAAGAAACTCGCTCACAGTGACTCACAATAACTAAAAGTTGAATACCAAAAAAAAAAAAAAAAAAAAAAGAAGCAATAGTAATGTTTGCCTTCATGCGCCCTTGTTTTGCACTTTGTGAATGCGATGTATTTACAGAAACTCTCCAGCAGGGTGTGCCAAATGCTAAAAAAAAAATCCACATTGTTTTATCTGCACTTCTTATGCAAACAAACACACTGGTTAGCATATTATGTTTGTCGAAAAAATGTGTGCTATTTGTGGACAGATGCATGTTTTATCCTCTCTTTTGTTTAAGTCAGACGTGTATAACATACGTAGACGAATTACCAAACCACTGCGAAAATGGATTTATTCTGCTTTTACTTTCTCTTTCATTAAACGTAGCCTTGTTGACAGTTGACACTTGAAAAATGATGAAGTATCAGAGAGTATAAGAACAACCTTGTGAGCGTCTTTCATCGTGGAAACACCACCCTCCGCTTTCACAATCACTCTCCTTTGTTGGGAAAAGGGGAGACTGATATACCAGGAAAGAGGTGGCAGCGTATGTTTGCGGGAAGCCTTTGGAGCTCTTCCAGCTCTGTTGGTCAATATCACAAAATGGACTGATGAATGCCAAAATCAGACAATGAGCTTAAGATAAGAGAATTTTTTACTGCATTTAATATCAGAGATGACATGTGCTTTTATATATAATTACTTCTGCGGGGAACTTGATTGTTTATGTTGGCTAAAATAAATGGGAAGCAGTAAAACAATGAGGCACAACAGAAGATGAACTATTCAACAATAGATGGATTGGTCACTTCTTTTTATGCTAAACCCCAATAATATTGTAACCCCTTGCCTTGGATGATTTCTTTTTTTTTTTTAAGAAAGAAAACTCAACTATCATCTAGATATTAAATGAGCACGTTAAACTTTTGTTTTAATATTTGAGCTATAGCTGACAAGTTATGTGTGTGTGTGTGTGTGCTGAGGGGCTTCAATTGATGATAAACTTGTATAAAATAGTGATGTAGCAGTCTATCTTACTGAGGCTAACCAAATTTTAAATTACTCTTTAGATTAATTTTGGAAATAAGATTTTTTTTTATTCCTAAAGTTTACTTTAAGTTTATTGTGTCTGTAGTTTTGTTGCACTTTTACTTTAATTAGTTATTTATTGCATTTTACTGCAGTCATAAACTTCAACACCAATTATACATCTTGTTATTTCAGCTTTTTATATCTATTTAATTGCCCTCTGAAGAGTACAGAGCACAAAGGAGGTTTGTGCATTTACTTTATGTAAAGTAAATGTTCGGAAAGGATTGGTCTAGCCTTAAAGATAAGCTCGCAGTTAAACCTGTCTAAAATGGGTCATTACAGGCAACAGGAAGCTGAAACCTAATAATACACACATGAACGTACCTCTTTTAGAGTTTCTTAATGTGATTTATTATAACTATCAATTAAGTGTTGCCGTGCAACTTAAAGAGATTTGAACATCATTAATCAGTAACTGTGTGTGCTGGTATACGTTTGAAACTCATTATGAACATCATTATAACTATATTTATGACTATGGTATTATAATTTAATGTGCTGCATATGGTCATTGTTAAGTGTTAGGCTTGTTGTAAAGCAAATAATTTAGGCAGGTATGGTCCATTAATTGCTGCTGTGAACTATTTCTGGCCTGGCTGTTTGGTGCTCTCGATCAACAAGCGGCTCTGCGCGTGACGACAGCGGCGGAAATATTTTCTCTCTATTCAAAATGGCACCGTCTCAATCAGGAAGTAAGGAAAACAACTAGGAAGACTAACTTGGATAAATATCCCGGTTTGAGCTACTTTGACCCGAGTGCTCGTTCAGAATCAGGCCATTGTCTTCGTGGATAAGACTAACTGCAAATAGCCCACTCACGGTAAGTCTCAGTCGAAGATATTTTTCAAAGACCAGCGACACATCGGCTTTAAAACGAGACGCATTCTAGGCAGCCTCTCCTAGGTGCGCACGTTTTTAACAACGGGTCACCCAGGGATTTAAGTAGTTTGTTTTAGTTCAGCGTTATTACGTTATATGGTGTTGGTCGACTTTGGCTAAGGTTCAGTCTATGAAAGTTTTGTATCAAATAAGCAAAACTGTGTATCTTATACATTTTTTATACAAGAGTATGCTTATAATAATACTATTACCCTATGTTATTACCCGATTTTAGCAACATAAATCAGCAGGCCTTGGGCACTGTCAAAAACACAAACTAAAGTTACGTTTAATCGCTTAACCTATTTTACTACAATTCTGCAAGAAAGTTAAGTATTTGTCACAGTTTTGCAGTACACAAAATGTTTAAAAAACCTTGTACATTTGAGCGCGGCTCCAACGATGTTACAAAACAAACATACCCAAAGTCTGAAAAAGGCTACGAGCGATGCTAACCTAGCTATCTCTATTATTTATCTAAAAAGTATTGCTTATTGCGGCAAACTGATATAGGATAATACCCCGCTTTGACCTCTTCGACTGTTGTTCAAGAAAACAATTTGTTTAACCAGTGGATGTTTTTAAGTCCCTTTGGTTGTTTTTGAACAGCTTGTTAATGTATCGTTAACCGTCCGGCAAGCTAACAGTAGTAGCAGTGTAACACTACGTAGAGCTCTGGCTGCTCTCCTTTGTGCTTTGTACTCTTCAGGGGACCTTTAAAATGTATTTGGTGGGAATTATATCTCGGTTTCCCCAGATATTTTAAGAAAGAAAAAAAAAACTTAAAAGTTTGCAGTAGTATATTTGGACTTCAAGCGCAAAAAACGTACTTTAGTGGCATTTAAATAGACAGAGTCAACAGCTTCAGGTGAAAACTCTTCTCGCTCTCAGAAAGCCATGCTGAGTTGGTTGAAAGTTGAGATCATTCTTTCTCGAAACCTGATAAATTAAGTTACAATGCCCGTAATATGTATAATTTACACTTTATTGATTTTCGACAAAAAACAGCGGTGTTATGAAATAAAGAATAGTGCACATTGATCAGTTGTAAGCTTGTACCAATCAGTCTTGGACTGAATACAATCAACAAGGTGTAGTAGAATATTATAAACATAATTACAACTACTAATGTCTTAAGTTTAGCGATTAAAGTGCTTTTGTTTTGAACCCTCTCGCTACTCCTCTTGTTGCTGCACGTTGCTAGTCAGCTGGCTGAAAGAGTCATGCACTCGTGGTTCAATTTTCGAAGATTCACCTTTTTGCAGATTTTTCTATGGAACATAACAGAATTTTGTGTGGATTTTTTTTTAAATAGAGCATATCTAATACATTTGAAAGAAAATACAGCTTGGAAAGGCTGAGCTACCTGGGTGCTAGGCAACTTGACACAGTATTGGCTGACATTTACAGAGCAGCCAATCCAGGCAGGAGCAGCAACCAAATGTTGGCACTGATTGGCTGTACCCCTAAGAGCAGAGATAATGAAAAGTTTAGATAATAAGTTATGCAGTAGTGTCAAGATGGTTTCCACTATTTATTAATGTGTACTAAGATATATTCGTGTTCTTAGAAGAGTCTCAAGTATTCACAGATTTTAAGTGTTTGTGTACATCCGTGATCCTTAAGTCTTGTGAATATCAGGGGTTCACAATTGTGAAAAACATTGACAGTCAGGACTTGTTAGTGCTATTCATTCCACCTAAGCTACATGGGGAAAGCAATCAAAGAGGATAATGGAAACTTAAAAAAATAATATACAATTGGATTTGAGCATTTTGGGATTTTTTTCAATAATGAATCAAAACAACTCAACTACTTAGAGACAGAAAGGGCAGACCGAGGTGGAGCCATTAAGCTAACATTATTTTAAACTACAGTCTGTAAGCCACAAGAAGGATGATTTTATTAAAATTTTAAATTTAATGAAATCAATTATTAAATTGAATCCCTTTTTGGATTAATAAAGTATTTTTCAGTTTGAGTTTGAATTTTAATTAAATTTGAAATAATGGAAAATAATTATAGTAAAAAAATAATATATACATATATGGTACTGCATTAATCCATATACTTCTGTTGTAGAAGCTATTGCTGCATTTTTGATTTTTCTTAAAGAAGCAAATATTTTATTTTTATTTTCTGTAGTTTCCTTAGCTTTCTTCTCAAGATTGTAATTCCATCAGAATTTCTTAGTAGTCTGTAGGGCTGTTGTAAACGAATATTTTAGTAATCGAGTAATCTATCGATTATTCTTACGATTAATCGAGTAATCGGATAAAAAAAATTATAAAATGAAATATTGGTAAATCTGGCATAATACCGGTGTTACTATCAGATATCAATATCAGTCCAATTTTTCATATTTGAGCATCCCTAACAGTTGCTTTTTTGTAGTTTAGAAAACTAACCTGTAACAATAATAGCTCACTTTCTAAGTTAACCAGAAGAAAAGTTATAGAAAAATCTGAAATTATATTGAATTTAATAACAAAGAGGCAGGCTCACAAATATGCTTATAAAAAATGTCTACAATCCAGCTTTTAGTTTATGTATTCATCTTCAGTGAGTTTAATAGATTAATTAAACTCACCTTGCCACCTAACCTGTCACGCTTTGGGTTTGAAAATACGGGAAATGCCGCCTGGAGTGGGAGGAGAGGGCGAATGAACGAACATGGGGTGGAGGGGAGGAAATAGACCAGCGGACTGACGAACCGTTAGACCGGGGGACGAACACGGGGGGAAGCAATACGGGATATTTACGACACCTTCACTGGTCACACTCAGAAACTCATCTACCAGCCATGTACGATGCGCTCCGCCACCCGTTTCTTCAGACCGGGATATGAAATTTATTGTGCGGTTCGTCGGTAAAGCTACATTTACACGGTAAGCATCAGCTACTCAGCCGCCCGCCCTGTTCAGGCTATCCGCTCACCTCAGCGCTCTTCCCGCCGTTCGCTTTCAACCAGCAGCCCCGGAGGAGAAATGCTGCCGTACTCCAGGCATTCCCCAGTCATTTTAAGGATGCTTATTGGTTCCCCAAAAACGATAAAAAGTCGGGCATTATCATCAATCAATAAAATCCCCACGGGCCAATCTTGAAGATTGGACTTTATGCCGCTGAGACTTAGCTTTTGTCAACAACTCAGAGGCGGAAGTGAGAGCTCCGCGCAACGCAAATGAAGTCCCGGCCGGAACACGGTGCGCTAACTAATAAAACATAAATTAACGAAGCTTCGAGGCAGGTAAATTTTCCTCGAGGAATTTTAGTAATCGAGGTACTCGAATCATTCGAGGAATCGTTTCAGCCCTAGTAGTCTGTCCATTGTATCACTCTTAATAAAAGAAGCGTGTATTTTTTTACACATTTTATTTTATCGGTACGTACTTTTGCTGCAAAAGACAGGCACTGAACCCCAAAACATTGTCCTAATGTGTTAAGAACACAATAAGACATCAGAAGATGGTTAGAGAGGAGAGCGGTTTACTAAGAATGAAATGGAAATGGCTCACCCAAAGCTGTCCCCTCTAGGACTTTTTTCTTTCCTGCAATTTTCACTCTTTGGTTTCCACTGTGTCTGTTGCCTGCAGCAAAGGCTAGCCAAGCCTCTTGCAAGCCTTGACACAGCAGGTTGCCATGGTGGCTGGCTATTTTTCTAATTATGTCATTCCCCCTTGCTGTGAAATGAATAACACGCAAGGTTCCTCTCTCGGTTTTACGCACGTTTGTTACCCCCCTTTCAACAGTCAGTGGCATTTCTCTGATTTGTTGTGAAATCTGTCTTGCAGGCAGCCAGGTCTGGCTCCTCCTCTCCAGCCCAGACTTTTAATATGACAGACAGGGAAACCATTCATTTATTTATTTATTTTTACAAGTATACTACTATTAGCTTATTATATGTTTTTATAACAAGAGATTCAGCAACGGAATCTCATAAAATTGCATGTTTCTTGCTGACAAGCAGCGCCTAAATTATTGCATTCATATGTGAAGCTGCTGCAGTTGTATGAGCAACCAGATAGGAACTCATAGCATCCTTTTCCTCCTCCAGGCCAGTGTTCTGCTATGCAGCTTTAATGAAAGTTATCTGGAGCCACGCTAAAATGTGATGGGCCCTTCCTGCCTCTGCTTCTCCTCTCCACCAAGTTTCATTAAATTTGGCTCGGTTAGTGTTGTGTAATTCTAGCGACAGGCTGATAAATGGGTAGCGAAACATATTTTTTTATCTTCTGATCTTCTTAACAGAGGAATATTAGTACAGCCAACCTCTTTGTGTTGCGTGCTAACGTGTAGGCTTCTGCTGCATGGCTAATTTTCCAGTGAAACAGTCTATGACTGTTTGCCCTGCAGCGATGTTAAGGATCATGAAACACAATATGTGTTGTGTGCTGTTTATTTCCTTCAGGGACTTTAGGAGTGATATACAGTGAACGTGGAGGCATTTAGCAAAGCAGGAACAGTCAGATTGAAAGCTTATTCGGCTTCTTGCCGGTATAGATGTTGACAGAGCAATGCTCAAGATGTGTTTGACAAATCTTGAATACATTTATCACAAAAAAATACTTTTCCTGTCTTTTTTGGGGGGGGGGGTGGCGGCGGGGGGGTTAGCTTATGGATTTGGTGAACAAACAGTTCATGCCCTTTGCTGTTAGCGGCTAAGCCTCTGTTCTCCTTCCCCCCATGTCTCTGCTTGCTCTTTTTTCTTCTCCCCTCTTCAACTGATGCCAGTAATAAATCTTATTTATAGCCCGTTAGTTGATTAGAGTGAGGCTGAAAAATCTGAAGTGGAGGAAGTGGATTGTTCCTCAGTAATATCTTTGATTTAGACCCTGATTCCTAGGAATTTAACCTTCAATAGGTACAGTTTTTTAATTAGAAGAGATGAGTGGAACAGCTGAACAATGGCGAACATATAATTGTGAAGTACTTACTTTTAATGACTGTCTTCATGTCCCATATTCTGTCTCTTATACATAGACATGAAAGGTGTGTACATGAATATTGTGAAATACTCGGTCACACTCTGGTGTGCCTCGCGTTTAAGTCGCGTTCCAGTTCGGCGACTTAAATGTGTCAGATTTGTTACAGGAAAGTCAAACAGGAGTTTCAAAATAGAGCTCATCCTGGAAGGAAATATGAGAGAATTATTAGTGTTTATGAATAGATGAAGGATCGCAGAGTTTGCTATTGTTTCCTTTATCAGATGAGTTTTATAGCCAAGTGCGTGCAATGAACTGGAAAGGATAGAGGCTTACTTGAACACTTGAACCCATGTTAAATAGGTCACAAGAGGTCACAAGATCCGATGTCTCGTATACCCAGTGCTCAACAACACAATGTTTTATAAAAAGGGACTGAGCCATGCTTGAATAAAAAAATGTTTTGAAATTCTTTCTGTCTTCAAAATACTGACTAATCATGGCTCAGCGGAAGGTTCTCATAGATTTTATTCTACATACACAGTGTCCAGAATGAATCTTATAAGTCATTTTTTTATTGCGTTGTCTGAAAGAAACACAGCTAAACAGGGAAGCTTTTAGCGAGTAATACTTACAATTGGATTTAAGAAGCCACTCATATTAATGAAGAAGTGGCTTCTTCATTAGCCTTGTCCAGCAGAGAGAGACAAGAAAGAAAAGACCCAAATTTATCATAAAATGTGAAGTTGGAGGAGCAACAATGCATCACTTTATGCCGATCACTTTGGCGCCTCGTCGGGGATCTTATTAGGAGGGCGTAAAACCATAAAAATGGTTTCTAGCTTTGAAATATGAGCTTCTTGATATGAAAGTGTCCAAATAAAACTATAGCTAAAACTGTCATTTTAGTAAGTTGTCACTGTCTTTGTGTGTCAGCGTAAACATGATCTCATAACCTTATTATATCCAAAGATCTGCGAGTTAGTTATCATTGTGAGTCAGCATGCTGCATATTATAGGTAACAAACTCTTGAGTCACTTTGCAATCCTTTTTTTGTACATGTGAAGGTGGAACATTGCACCACTGAAAATACAGGTTTGTCTGTCCTGATGCTCTGCCAATCTATTTTCATATTGCCTGTGTCGTCGACTTGCTTCATCCTGTCTAACATGTGTTTCCAAAGTTGGCAGTCAGTTTATTTATGTCGACCCGTCTTCTGCGGTTCGGTACTCAAAACATTTTCCACTTGGATTGAAGATTTTCTCTTTTTTTCTTGCGAGATAGCAAGGGATTACTCTTTGTTTTGGTAAATCTTTTAGATAAAGCTCAAAGTAGAATTACTGGGAAGATTTGGCATAACTGAATCAAATAGCGGATGTTAATTCAAAACTGCGCTGGAAAAGAATAGAGGAGAATCAGTAGGGAGGATTATTGTAGTGACTCTAATGATACATTGATTTTAATCTTGATGTTTGATCAATTGACATATTAGCTTTTCATGATTTTTGTCTTAATATTGATGTCATATCCAAATTCTACTCTGTTTTATTACTTATGCATTTAAAATAATACAGTACAGTCTATGTACTGTGCATGAGGTCATACCAAGTTTACTGAGATTAATATTTTGCTGACGTTTAGTTTGTTCCCTGTGTTT
The DNA here is from genome assembly GCF_051168715.1 of Poecilia mexicana. Taxonomy (NCBI): domain Eukaryota; kingdom Metazoa; phylum Chordata; class Actinopteri; order Cyprinodontiformes; family Poeciliidae; genus Poecilia; species Poecilia mexicana. The sequence goes on along the minus strand of NW_028263373.1, from coordinate 7,963,978 downwards.
ACACAAAGCTTGAATTATTTTAAGTAAGTATTTTCTGTGGAGATAAAAATGTGAGCTGCTGATGTCAGTGTAGAATTTGCTGCTAAAAAAAAGAGTTTTACTTTAACAAAAAAAAAAAAAAAAAAAAATATATATATATATATATATATATATATATATTTTTTTTTTTTGGTAAACCAGTTAATCTTTACAGTAAAGTTAACTTTAATTTAAAAATGCAGATGTGAATTGAAACAGTGAAGAGTCAGAAATGAAACACCAGAATTTTACAATTGAAGAATATAAATTACATTAAATCTGTCAAATTAAAATCACTGTTTAGTGACAGATCTGCCAAAATGTTCCTAAAAATAGAGAAGTGGATACACTCTTGTCAAGAGGCAGGCCAGCTTTAATTGGTCAGTATTTTATAGTTTTTAAACACAAACTGTAGGATGCCGGTTTGTGCGTCCAGACGAGAGAAAACCTCCAATCAGCTTAGTGAGCGAGGAGTTCGACCAGCAGTTGGTCCAAAAGCGAGTAATTCTGATGTCATCAACTGGACAGATCTCTGTTCCTTAGAGGCACGATGCGAGGCGGATCAAATCTTTAAACACGATGACTGTGGTTCATCTGAAATGTCTCCACCAAACTCTTAAGGCATTGAAAACAAAGCAACTACTTCTTCAGGCGACTCCATTTCAGTGCATTAGAATATGCAGCATTTTTTTAAATATATATATAAACAGTGACGATATCTAAACTAAAAAAAAAAAGACATGTAAAAACACAAATGGACCAAAGAGAAAAAAAAAATCAGTCTTCAAAGTCCTTCACGTTTCCGAAGCTGTACAGTTTATCACAGTCTCTTTCTAAGGTCGATGGATGCAAATATTGTTTAAAAAAATGAAAGGTCCTATTATGCTAGTTTAAGCATAATTCTTTATAAAGTCATTTCATAGTTAAACCTCCATTACATTCTACTATAAATGCAAATAAAGTGGCTAGCAGCTGGATGAATGAAAACAGTGATGGCTTGATACTTTTACACAGCCTTTTCGTTCCTGCCTGCCTCACTGTTCAACATACCTTTTGTTGATTAAAAAAAAAAAAAAAAAGACAGCTACACTACATGCTGTAATTTACATTTTTTTTGTTGCTTTTATTCTGCAATTGTGAGGAGCACAACTATTTTCCCGTCTGACTGCGCCGTCTGTGTTAAAAAGTGTGAACGCCATCTGATTTAATCCGCCAGCTCCGAGCCCAGGAGACGCTATGAACTGAGCTGAACTTTGCTAAGCACGGTGCCACAGATAGACTGAGACGGGTTCCCTGCCGCTGAGCACGTGGCCCGATGTTCTCACGCCTGCCAGAGAAGTGAGGTCAGTTAGAGTGGAGCACAGCACTGTCTGGGTTTCAGTATAAATAGACGGCATTTTACTGAATTTCACTCACCCTTGTATCTAAAAACAAAGACCGATGCGATTTTTCTGCGCGCTAATTCAGCGGTCCCCGTCGTTTCTGCTTTCACACTGCTGCGCCCTCGGAATGGAAGAAATGTGGTGGAAATATTAGAATGAAAAAAAAAATAATAAAGAAATACTGCAGCAAACCGTCACAGGAAAGTAGAAGACATGGCACACAATATCAGTGAGATAATATGTGGTGTGTGATGAAAAAGTGAGATGAAGGTGTGGGAGTGTGACATAAACGGAGAAGGAGATGGTCCATGTGAGAATCGAAAGGGCCGGTATGAGTAGATTAGACCAACGGGTGGGAAGTATCCGAAAGCAAGCCCTGCCACAAGAAAGAGAAATATTTGGTTTGTTCTTGTGACCTATTAAAATGCTCTTTTAACTGTTGAAGTGCCCCTTTAATGTCTAACACGCAACATCCTCCGTATTTAACATTCTACCTCGTTGCAGCTTGAATTTTAAAATCAACTTTTATCCAGCCTTTTTGCATTTAAATAGCACCTGTACGAGCTCGCCCGTAGTTGCGTAAAACATCGAGCTGAAACCTAAGCAGGAAAGCAAAAAAGCCACATAAAGCTAGCATCTGTTTTTGTCCCTTAGTTCTGAGAAAATTAGATGATAGAGGAAACTGGAGCATAGAAGCAGCTGAAGTGGATTGGTTATTCTTTGATCTGTTCAGCCTTTGATCTATTTCTGGTTGGTGATTGTGGTGGAACTTGAAGTAGGGGTATTATCTCTGAAATCAGTGTCATCAAGCCGCTGCAGAGCTGTTTTTCATCCTTTGCTCTTTTTGCTCCTCAACAACTTTCCTGGTTGTCAGAACCTGCAGTGCACTTACCTTTCTTGCTGTAAGGTACATTTTTGTTGTTTGTTAGAAATGTGGTAAAAATATTTGTGTACCGTCAACTATTCCATGTTTTTGCCACATTATAATCACAAACCAAATTAAATTTATTAAGAGTTTATATAAAAGACCAGGTCAGTGTAATGCATATAGAGTGGAGTGAAAGAAAAATTATGCATGGTTTTGACATGTTGTCATGGTAACTTAGGCTGTTTGTTTTTAGGAACATGTAACATGTGTCCCTCCAGTATTTCCCTGCATTAAGTTCCATCAATTCATCCCACTGCATGATTCTGCCACTACTGTACCATACCATTGTGCATGTTAGCTAAAAACTTAGAAACACTGATTTAACACACCAGGTAATTGGTGGTAATTGGTGTGTAGATTAACTTTGAGTTTTGAAGGGAATTCTGTGTTTGATTTTAGTAGGGGACTTTTGGGTAAAGAGAGCTGAATGGAATTGCAGGTCAGGCTTTTTAGGTTTTTATTCATAAAGCATCTTGAAAACAGCATGGCTTTTGTTCTGTGTCAAAATCGTGTGCTGCTTTGTGCTGGACGGTTCAATAAAATCCCAGTAATACACATTAACGACAAACTGCCCGCTGGTTTCACTTTGTTTGCGTGCTCTGTTCCAGTCCGAAGGGACTGCCGATAAATATTTGAATGGTGAAAATGCAATAACAACAGACTCTTAAAACCAAATTTGTTTCCATTTCCCAGCTTTCGATAAGACACCAGACTCACTTACAGTCATCTGATCGCTACACTCTACTAAGTTAGTGTGCAGTTCACAGCCATGACTGTAATCCTACGTGCACATTCAGTCAGGGGAAATTAGGGCTGAAAGAAGGCTTATGTCCTTGTCCTTCTTCGATTTGCTTTCCTTCAGTGTGTGTCCCAGGTTTAGACCTTTTTGTGTGCTAATTAATAATACATGCTGTTTTGAATGATTGAACCCTGTGTTTCCCTAGGAAGTAACTCGTTCCTTTTATGAATATTTCATCGCTGCAGATAATGAATCCAGCCGGTCACAGCAATTATAACCAACTAACGGCCCCTTTGCTGCTCCGATGTTAAAGCAGCTGGCCCCGCCATCATTTCTGACCTGTTCGCTTCTGATGCAGATGGACTCAGGCTGGTGATGATTCAATGTTGCTCAGTGGACCGAAGGACCGTAGTAAGTTGGGTTGTTAGTTGAAAAGACAGATCCAGCTGGACAGAAAATGCTAGAGGGCTTGTATGTCACATGAGAAAAATATGTATGCTGACGCCAATGCAGCAGACGTAAGTGTGTCAAAAGTGTAGCTGTGTTCATTTCATGGTTGGATTACGAAGCAGCTCTACAGGGCCATGTTACCCCACGGACCTCTGAGCTTTGCCCTGGAAATATTGCAGAAAGTAACAAAACGGTGGCTGAAAGCAATCGGATCAACCACATTAAAGCTACAGTACAACTTTTAGAAAAAATATTGTTTTTACATAGTTGTTGAAACTCATTATATCGAGACAGTATAGTATGAGACAGGTAGTCTGCGAAAAAAATCGAGCTCCTCTGCCTTCTCCCAGTGCTAACTACAAACAACCAGTCAGACCCAGGAGGCGGGTCTAAGCGCTGCCAATCATGCCATGTGTGTGCCGCTCGCCTCCCATTCTCCTCACCATGCTTGTTCTTTACTGCAATAAAGCTGTTCACAACAGATTATATGTTTTATATTACACTGTCACAGCATGGCGATAGTTTTAACAAATATGTAAAAGACATATTTTTATAAAAGTTGCATATTGCATTTTTAAGCTCAAAGAAACACAAGGTGACCAGGAAGGCAAAATGGCAGTCAAAGTGACAGAGAGTGAAGAACAAATGCTAACTGTGTTTCTGTCACTCGACTCATTTCTTTCTGTCAGGCAAACGTTGGTGCTCTGTGAACAAGGCATTCATATGTATGAATTCTTGGCTTTGTGTCTCATTATTTTGTGTATAATTATAGTTAATCTCACTGTCCCTCCATCTTCTTCAGCTCATTTTTTTCTTACAAGTTTAATGCTTGTATAATATGCTCAAAGCTGCAAGACTCATGTTTCAATGAAGATCATTTTTTCTCCGCTTCATCAGACTCTTTGATTTAATCAGACACAGTGTACCGGTTCTAAGTGTAAATGACCTAGATACTTGATCCCTTAATAAGCCATATGTTCTGCTCGATATAAGTATGCATGACTGGGGTACTTTTCAACAAACAATAATAACAAAGGACAGCTTATAAATGGATTGATTGTGACCATGGTCCTTTATTTAAATACAGAAATGTGCTTTTGTGCTTCTCAGTTGAATGTAAGACCACTCCAAAGTCTCAATTTATTTGTTGTTTGTTTCTAAAGAATGTAAAGATGAGCTTGTTGATGTTCTTCAGATCGTTGTTCTGCTTCATAACCCCGGTTCACTTGAGTTTAAGGTCACAGATTTGATGGCCACACTTTCTAATTCAGGATTTCCTGTAGAGAGGAGGATTCAGGGTTCTAACTTGTTATGGCAAACTGTCCCAGTCTTGAGGCAGAGAAGCAGCCTCAGATAATCACACGACGTTTGAGAGTCAATACGATGTTTTTTTGTGTGAGATTCTGTTAGTTATAAACAGGATGCGGTGAAACACACCTTCTACAAAGTTCCTTTTGCTCTCGACTGTCGACAAAGTGTTTTCCCAAAGGTCCGGAGGATCATTAAGACTTAAATGTGAGGAGGAAGAAGAATGTTTTTGTTTCTTTCTGGTGAGCAGTGGCTCAAACCATGATAATCTGCCTCAGACCTAGACCAGTTTTTATCTTTTTCATTGTTAAGTCATGATCTTAACTGAGGCAACAGATGTCTACAGTGCTGTGGATGTGGTCTAAATTTTTGAGAGCTTCTGGATGAATCCTTGCAAAATAGTTGTGATCATTTTGGTGGACAGGTCGCTATTCCTTGTTTCCTCCATTTGTGGATAACTGCCCTGACGTACAAATGTCTTTTTTTTTTTTTTTTCTTTTATCCCTTTCACCATTTCCAGACTGATACCTGTCAGTAACTCTCTCATCTCATTTTGAAATTTTTTAGATCAGGATTAAGTGTTTTGCTCTTTGAGATTGTTTGGCCTAATTGTGCAGGCCGGCAGTAGGTTCTATTTAAATGAAGACAAAAACGCTTCATCAGAGAGTATTTCTAGCTGTGCAAAATGAAAACAGGGCAAGCAAAAAGTTATTCCCTTTGTTGGTTTGTCTGGCATGCTTGTAGACAATACACAATATAATACAGCAATGAAAGTATGAAATACAACAAACTGTAGGAGAAGCTGAGATTCATCAGGGGCTTCAAGTCTGATATTTGTGAATGGACTGTGACGTCTTCAGTTATCAATTATCAAAATAAAACTGATTTTCAAAATGATAATTTTTATTTGACATCGCTATGCATGTCGATTTGCTTCAACACGCGTATCATTGACACATTTATTTACTAATTAGAATAGGTGTTTATTAATATAATTTTAAAAAGACAAAAAAAGCTACTTGTGGTCCTTTCTTAACTAATTTCTAAATTTTCTTTTGCATGTTGCTTGTCCCCGCATTTTAATAAAGTCGTCACACTAAATAAACTAAAAAAAAAAAAAAGTATAAATTGGCGCCGAACAGCCGTATGTATGGCACAATTTTGAAGGCACATGTGACTGTGCAAACGCTTGTTGGCATGCACACACGCGCCAAGCAGGGCGATTGTCATCCTCGTGAGCATTAATTGTGACTTAGCAGCTTAAGGAAGTCACACTTCCCAGGGTGATCTCCATGTGCTCTGGCAGGATAGGAAAGGCCACCAGCGCACATCAGGAAGTCATTTCTTGCCACACACTGACTTTTATCTACCTGCCACCTATTGCAAGCACATGTTGGATGCTCTTAACTGAACTGAGACACACACACACACACACACACGCACACACACACACACACACACACACACACACACACGTAACGTGGTTTTGTGACGACAGGCGGAGGGGGCAGCTTGTTAACCCTCCTTGACTCATGCAGACCTAAACCAAAGCAGGTAGTCCGCAGAGGTTTTTTGAAATAATACTTCATTTTCCTTCTTTCAAATTTTCAACCCATTGAAGGTGTTTATAGTTGCCTCAGTTTTTTTTTTTTTTTTTTTTTTAGATTCTGCTAAAAACACACGTGAAGTTGACTAATCTGGTTTCACCGCATTGCTGAATAAGACCACCCAGGGAGAGAGAGAGGCTGAAACACTTGAGAAGGTAGGACAAAAAAAAAAAAAGAAAGGTAACCGTTGATGGTATGAGCAAACTGAAGAAACTACAATCCAGAATACTCTTAATTAAAATGAGCTCAAACTGGTTGTACCTGTTTACAGAGGTTTTATGGAGATTTTCTGGAAATTGGGGTATGATTTTGAACCTTTTACAATCACTTACAAAATGTACACAATTTACAAGCCTCTCCTTTGGCATCGGAGAATCCTCGTTTCCTTTTTTCTTTGTATAAACTAAACTAAACTCTCTCTCTCTTTCACATAGACGATAACTCGTTTTTGTCCCAGTAACAGCTTGCCTCATCACCTCCGTCTCCCTCCACTGCCGGAGTTCGGAGTAGTAGGGGTGAGGGGGGTTTGCTTGTTTTCCCGTAATGAGAACCGTTACAGGAAGGGGGGTTTTATCTGGGAGAGCTCTCACCGTAATCAGTATCGATTATCCTGAGAAGCCGTACCGATTATCGGGGGTGGATGTTGGGAACTGAGAACAGCAAGGGGACACAATTTTCTGTCACTGAGATAGTCACCAGCATCATCCTGGTGGCATTCTCGTCGGTGGTTGCTGATCAAAGTATTGGAAAGAATTTGTGCTTCTAATAAAGTTTAACAAGATGCAGTTTCACCTTTTGATGCTCCGAGGGTGGTGAGGTCTGCCTCCTTGGGCTAACGATGGAAACGTTGGCGGTCTCAGCCATCACAACTTTGTACTACTACACTTTATAGAGCCTTCTTAAACTCACTTTTCACAGGATGGCTAATTTTTCCAAATTAACCTTTTATTTCTGGATTGTACCAGTTTTGTTTTCAGGTCCTTTGTCTTAGGAATCAGCCCATTCTTTGCTTCTTCACGTTTGCTTCACGCTGGCAGCCTGCAGGGAAAATGGCTTCCCCCTTGTGTCTCTTGGCATTGTGAGTGGGGAATATGTTGGGTCAGGTCTATTTCATGCACCCCCACTTGGACACACAAAGCAGCTCTTAGTTAGACCCACATGAACTCTATTAGTATTTATTACCTCATTGTTCATAGTGAACATGTCTGGCATGTGTTCCAGACTGGGAGCAAACTGGGGGAAGGACCGAAGTAAGGATGGTGTGAAATAGCGAGGGGGAAAAAAACAGAGAGTTTCTTGTGAAAATTACAGGAAGACTGGCATTTATCAAGCATTTAACAGTCGCAGCACAGCACTTTCTTTTTTTGTCTGTTTGTTTTTCTTCCATATTTTATGTTGGATCAGCATTTTACACAATGCCTTTATAACAAAGAAGAGAAACTCAACTCTGTCCAAGGGAGAGACGCATTTCGAAATCCAAAGTGTTTTAGTTGATTTCATAAATCCTGCAACTAAGGGAAGCAGAAACTCAAGCTGAGTTTATTGTTCGACTTGAAGCACATAGATAGTTTCTCTAAACTCACAATAAAAAAAATAAATCGTTCCCAGTGAACCAAAGGCACAGAGAAGAGAAATATAAATTTGCATTAGGTTAACCCAGAGCATCATCAGAGTCGAAATGTAGTCTTAAGTGGTCCAGCATCAAAAATTATGTTGTAGACTAATTTTGTTTTATGTTAATGGATTTTTAATTGTTAATCTCACCAAAATGAATGGAGTCAAACAGTGGGAAGGCTTAGGAGATGATGTGTCTTTGTAAGCGGGGAACAAGACGGCAGTATTAAAGTTGTAAGTTTGATGGCATTGGAGGAAATCTTCTTGAGTGTCATTACTCTAGTCTAGCCGGTCCGACCTGTCTTTATGCTCGACGCATACACACTCTGGATTGTAAAGCCGACAAGTATTTGGTGGTTTCATATGGAAACAATCCTGCACATGCACATTTTTCCAACCGCACACTGTTCCTGCTTGCTGCTTGTAAACGTATAGAACATTTCAAAGCGCATTTTGTTGTGGTTTGTATTGATTCTCTAATGAACTTAAAACATTTCGTACAGTCAGATAACGAAGGATGTCAATCAATTAGTAAAACTTTGAACTTTGTTTAATGTATGAGATCAAACACAGCTGGAATTACGCTTAAAATGGAGGCTTTTTAAAAAAAAAATCTTTTTAATAAATTTAATGTGGGTAAACTTTTTTAGATGTTATATTGCAACTCGATCCGAGCATAAACATGAAAATTAACGTCTTTGTTTTTCTGAGAGCAAACGCGCAGCTTGACAAATTTATGTCATGCTTGATATATTTTCTATTTTAGACAATTATGGGGGAAAAATAACTCCTCTGCTGTGTCGAGAACTTTTTCAAAGAAGTGAGACTAGACACTCTTTTAGTTATGATTACCTTCGTTGTTTTGGTTTCTCAATATGAAAGAAAGGAAATTTCAAAAATTACTCAAGAACTTGTATTAAATTTGCTTCTGTTAAATATCATGTTGATCTTGTGCAACATAAATAATTTACTAACATCACATTCTCCTTTTCTTCTCCCTCCCATGAAACCCCTGCCCTCTCCCCTCCCAGGTCATGGAGAGCACTTGTCCTTGTTGAAGTGCTGACTCAGACACAGCCAGCTCGTGGGTGGCGGTAGAGGGGTGCATCGTCTAAGTCTGCTGGTCGTCATGTGTGAAGCTCTGGTCTGATGTCCACCCTTACCTCAGTGCTGGCCATGGACGGGGAGAACTACCTGCATCCAGAAGGCCCTCAGCTGAACAGCAGCATGTTCTCAGTGGGCGCCTCAAACATGGAGGCAAGTCATTTGTCTGCATTAAAGCTGTTGAGACTCGAGTTGTTGAAATTCAGAATGAGAAACGCAGGAATCGCATTCATGTCGAGTGTTTTGGTTAAAATTAACTGTTTCCTTTAAGTAACTGCTAAAATGCACAAGCAGGCGTCGGTTCAGACATCTGAGAGGAGGTTGCAAAAATAATATTAATAATTTACATGCATTATATAGTAAGACACAGTTTCTATCTTAGTCTGAATATTTATTTTATTTCCTTGAAATTCTGCAGTTTACTTGCAATTTATAAACCAACATTGATGTTCTTTTAAATAATTTAGGAAACCCCAAATAACGCCGTCCTGAATTGGCTTCTAAGAGGTTAAAGTTTGAGCTAATTTAAAGAACAGCTGGGGATTTTTTTAAGGCAACTCATCAAATATTGTACTTCCTTCTGTGATTAAAAAAATCAGGCAAGATATTTGATGAAGGATAGTGGATTCCCACAAGTCTGGTTCACTGATGGGTACAATGTCTGAAAGGTTGAAGGTGCCGCTTTAATCTGTTGAAACAAGTATAAGGGAGATCTCAGAGCTAACAAGATGACAATATTCCAAAAGCAATATAAAACAAAAAACAGACAATAATAGAAAAATAGAAGAAACTTCTAATGCTGAAAATACCATCCGAGCTTTGAAGTGCAGGAGTGGCACCATCATTTCTAGGTATCTTGCTGCAAGAGGGTCTGGTGGACTTCTCAAAATAAATAGCAACATAAAAGTCCCATATATATCCCATATATAGATATAAATTTTGACATCTCAAGACGTCAGAAAGTTTCAACCTTGGGTGTAAATGTATTTAAGTGCACAATGACCATAAACAAACCAACAAATTTCTCAGAAAGGGGCCTAAAAACAACAAGTCAATGCTTGGAGTGTCCCTCATGAATCCCCAATGCCAGTCTCACAAAGAAAAAAATTCTAGGCAGAAGAGAAAAGGTGCGTGGTTGGGTACAAACCTGACTCAGTTACACTGGTTCTGTTGAAGTAATGGGCCAAAATTCCAGCAAACTGTTGTGAGAAACTTGTGGAAGCACCTAAAAATTTTATACCAAGAAATACACTTTAAAACTCTTTAAAAGACATTGTTTCCAAAAAGCAAGGAGGTGTAAGTAAGCTTCTGAATTTGTAGAAAGTTTTTTTTATTTTTAATTAATTTTTTTTTTTTAATCCTTGTTCAATTATATGGGGGCGTTTTGCAATAGAAATAATTTTGGTAGTTCTGTCATAAAACAAGTCAATTTTAGACCTAATTACTGTAACAAAAAAAGTTTTTGTTCTTTTGATAGAGTGTAAGTAAACATCTGGCTTGTTTTCATGCAGTGATCAATTTTAAGATGCATCCAAAAGAACTAAGAGAATAAAACACAGCATTAAAAAATAAATATAACAACAAAATATAAAGATAGTACATCACGATAAACTAAATTCAAATTTAAAAAAAATAGATTATAAAATAAGCATCTGCCTATATTTGAAAGCTGACATAAACAGCAAGTCTTTCAGTGCTGATATGTAGGAGCCGGAAATTTAATGTATCGGATTTTTTTTGTGTTGTTGTAACACGTAAAATAATCTTTACGTCAATGTAACCTCCTGAAGAGGAAAGTTTGTTCTGATCTTGTTTTAACAAGAATTCATTAGTCTGTTCTTTTTAAGTCTACTTAAATATTGATTTCTAAATCTGCCTTTTCAGAAGTTAAAACGTTGACTTCTGTCCTGACTGACTTACGCCTGTGTCCCATCCACTCATTGATGCATCTACTCTGTGAGGGGCTGTGGTCAGTTGTTGACACATACATGTAAAGTTGCATGTCATCAGTGTAAATATAGTAAAAGTAAAATGTTGCAGTGCTCAGTAAGCTAGGCTAGGGGGAGCATGCACATGCTGAATAAAGAAGATCAAAGAACGAAGCCTTGAAGAACCTCACATGTGATCTTTGTTTGCTTTGATTTATATTTGCCAACAGAGACAAAGTAGTTCATGTTTGACATGTATGATTATGACACACTTTGTGGTTCATATGTTTAGACTTCACACCTTTCCTAGCAAGAGAATAAATTCCAAGTCTGCCTAAAAACTTTGACCATAAAATCTTTAATTAATTACTAGAAACAAAAACCCACCTTCCTATGTAAATCACTGAAAAACAGCTGGAATGTTTCATATTCCTGTGAAAAAAATTTTTTGCACGGAGATAGACAGCAAAAATGGATAATATAAATCACATTCTAAAATGTAGCAAAATGAAAACTGAATAAAGTTACGCCCAACATGATTCAGAATTCGGCAGATTTAAAGTAATTCGATCAAGAAATAGACAGAAAACGAGACGGGCATGGCTCAGAATATAACATAGTAAAAAAAACAGTTTTTATTGCATGTTTTTAAAAAGGCGTGTAGAAAATCTTTATACAACATTCAAACTCACTTTTAGCTACTGACCAACTCTTTGCATGTTTTGCTGGTATTTTGATATTTTTCTTCGGTGAAGAGCACAGACTCATTCAGACTGGAAATCCACCTGGTCATCGCCGTAATCTGCATCTGCCTGCACAGATTCTCTATCAGATTGAGTTTATTCTTATTCTTTAGTTGACAAACACTTTGTATAATTACTAACTCCCCCTGACACTTCGAAGGTTTTAGCTCTTTACGCAGTACAGATTGTTTAAATTTTAATGCACAGAAGCACTTCAAACACTTTTCAGTGGCTTACTTGTCCGGTACAATTCTGCTTGAGAGTGTTATGTTTACTGGATTGTTAAGTGATCTTTCACAAGCCGTTATTGACAGTGACTTTTGTTCTTTTGTTTAATGTGAACCTGTGAAACTGCTATGTCAAATGCAGTGCGGTCAAAAAATGTCAGGCGTGCCTATCATTTGTGCCAGCGCTCCTAAGAAATCAATGTAGACTGGAGACCTGAAATCAATAGAAAAAGGAAGCAATCCTCTGGTGGAAGTTTTGCAGAGATGAGACTGAGGGGGTTTCCTTCCCTTTGCAGAGTATTATGAGATATAATTATCATATAATTTGATTTGACTATGCCAGCAGCCTTTAAGGTATTTGCTCCATATTTCTTCATAACTTTGCTTGGATACAAAGTGGATATTTGGTTTAAGTATAATTAAAAAGAATATTTTTAAAGCCAAAGTCAAAGTTAATTTAAACTTCCCTCGACCAAAAAAATATTCCCTAAAATGTTTAACTCGGGGAAAGAAAAAAAAAAAAAATCCTACCATGTCTGCCTTATTGTTTGAAATTCCTGAGAATTTCTCAAAATATCCACTCAGTAAATTGAAACCACATCGGGATGATTGCTTCTGTGAAATTCTGTTGAACTCGCTGAGTCATACAGAGGAAATATTGAACAAAAAAGAACGGTGTTGTAACTGCTTGGTCATAATTTTTTGGTAAAAAAAAAAATAACACAACCATATTAGAAGATGACAGGCATCGCTCAGTTAAAGGATGTTTTACGTCAGCTCTAACTGTCATAACTGAGTGTGTTCATCAAGTCCAAAAAAAAAAAGGGATGTTATTTTAACTGTGCCTTTACTCTCTTTGTTTCAGAGTTCAATATTTAACTCCTCTGGTACCTGGGGAGCCTTTCCTCAGCAGCCTGGATACTGCCCTATGCAATCTGGAAACCAGTAAGTCCATCTAAAATCTCAACTCTGCTTCACAGCGCTTTCACACAACTCAAATTCCACTTTTGACATAAAAAAACAAACAAAAAAAAAAAAAACATTGCAAGTGAATTAAAGTTTGACATTACACAGCAGTAAAATTTGACCGTTAGGAAACAGAAAGGAAATGTTTCTGTCATGATCCGTGGTTTTCTGTGTGTTTTGAGTTTTTTGATGTTTTCCTGTTTCCCTGTGAGTCTCTGTCCTGTCCTCCCCGTTGATTGCTCCCCAGGTGTGTCTCATTCCCTTAATTACCCCGTGTGTATTTAAACCCACCTGTTGTCTGTTCCTCGTCGGGTCCTTGTCTAACGTCTCAGTTTTTGCTTTGTTTCCGTCACTCGCCAGTTGTACTGTTAAGTCCTGGATTGTGGCAAGGTGTATTGCTCTCCGGTCGTACTGCTAAGTCCTGGATTGTGTTTTGCTTGCATGTTAGTTCCGTTAATCTGTTGCTACCGGCATCTTAGCTGTGCGCTAGTCTGTTTGCCGTGCTGCCTGTACCTGGACTACTCCAAGCGATATCTTCATTAAATCATTGTTTTCACCATAACCTGGGTCTCAGCGTCTCTCCTCACCACCAACAACCCCATTTTATGACAGTTTCAGCTTTTAAAAGAAAACGGCTTCAAAATCTCCCGGCTTAAATTTCACAAACGCGCCCACTTGGTGTGACCTAATGCAGTCCCCCACACCACCAGCTCACTTCACTCCAGATTGGTCTAATCTGTGAGACCTCTTTTATTTCCGTCTGTGGGCGGCTTGACGTCAGCCTGCATTTGGGGTAGGGGGTTGAGTGTTAGACTTCCTGCAAGTTAGAGCAGCTTGTGTGATCTTGCCACTAAATACGACGTGTCATTTTAAACACAGTGTTTATCAGTCAGTTGTTGTGTTTCTGTTTCCTGTGAACCCGACAAGAAAACACAGCACAGAAGCGGCGCTGCTTTTGCACAGGTGAATGTTTTGGCCAGTTTAAGTCTCTGTATTAAAGAATATGGTTTATGTGGCAAAATGCAGGTTTGAATTTTTTTTTTTTGCTTTAAAAATACTTGATATATTTAATTTATAACTGATGTTTGTCTGTGTTGTAATTTACTGTCCAGAAGCTGATTATCGTAATAAATAACATTTTGTTCCACTTGCGTCATTTTAAAAAATAAAAACAATTACTTTTAATTCTTTGGAAACGGGCCCTTTACTTTTTTTTTTTTTCTTTTTACTATGAATGATGAATTTTTTTCTCCACATCAAGATGTTTCGTTTTATTACTGCGACGTGCGCTGTGTTTCTTTGAAAGTTATAACATCTGGTGACGTGAAGGCGCTGCGTGTGGTTTTCAAGTTCACTCAAAGTGGAGCTTTATGATGTCAAGCTCATTGTACACGACCGTATCTCACTTTCTATCTTACTATGTACAGAAGGGATACAAAAAAAAAGGGTCTGGCTCAGAGAAAAATGATGAGATTGATTATCAATTTCTTTAGAATCGGGCTAGTTAGACCTCATCGAGCGCAATTAAAGTTAGGTAACCTTTAAAAAAAAAAAAAGCCTAAAATTTGCATTATCTTCAATGGTTTTGCGTTTGTAAAAATGTTCTTTTCAGAGATTTCCTGGAACACTTAGGCCAGTTTTTTACGAAACAGGACAGAGCACTTAAAGCAGTAGTTTTTGTATGACTACCTTTTATTGTGTTCACTTCTGTTTTTTCTGATTCTCACGACCTTGTAAGTCCCCCGTGCCGCCTGATGCCTGGGTAACTTTGCACTCTCTTGTCCAAAGTAAAATTGATTGGGCTCAAAAGTGCAATCTTGCCTGCTCAGACTGTTGTTGAGAACGTGCAGAGGAGTGAGATGATCACATGACACCAGTGAGGAGAAAACATGCATGGGAAGTGTTATGTTTGCTCGAATTGTTGACTTACAGTGCCCACTCACATCTGCAGAGCACATACTGTTCCTATGAATGACTACAAGAACCATAAAGACAACTAACCATATTGGCCTCTTCATAATTAATCCTCTTAATTTGTGTGTTAGCATTCAAATTGCTAGTCAAGCAGATCAGGCTACTTTACCGTAGTTGTTGCTTTAGTGCTGGAAAGTGTTAAAACTTGCTGTGCAACATGAAGCTGCAGCAGATCTGCTGCTGTGTTTTGTGGAACCAGCACCAGACTTCTACAGACCACAGAAACCTCTGTGCGTACTGTATGTGATCAAACACTACCTTTTTAAAAGACCGATGCACTGTTTACATAGTTACATAACACATCATGTGTAAAATAAAATGTCAGAACTTTTCATTCTAGGCAGAAGTTGGCTGTTAATTTCCTATATTTAGCTGTGAAAATAATTCTGATACAGTTGATAAGAAGAATAAGAAGACACACATTTTTTTCTTCCTTATCTGAAATGAAATGTCGACACATTAATGTGACATTTCTCCCAATAAAGTCACATTAATGGGATCAGAGATTTCTTTATTGATGTCTTCAAAATCATAAGCTTGCTTACATTTCCTCAGTATTTGGTTTGTAGTCCACCTAGCTCACATGAGCCTTTTCAGATTCTCTGTAGCACTAAGAGGAAATAAATTATGTCTCTTTTTTTCAGTTGAAACCAGATATACATGTGTTTTACAAAGAGACATGTAACCGTTTTTTCCTGACATTAACTATAACCTAAATATTTCCTGTTTTACTAGGTCAGTCAGAATCAAGAAAATGTGTCACAAATTAAGCAGATTAACTCCATTTTATTAAGTAGCATTTTATTCAGTTTATGAATTATTTATGACCTTTTTTTCAAAGTCATTTTTAGTAACAATAGGACACTCCTGAGTACATTTGCAAACCATAATCTCTATTTTTATGTTGTTCTCTGAGCAAAGGCTCCTTGCTCTCTGAGCTGCCTTCCAGCCCTTTTTGCTACAGGACTGATGTGTTAACACTTCACTTTCGTTCCAGCTTCGCCCAACATCTTCACATGGTGTTTTGCTTTTTGTTTGGGCTTTATTTGCACATTTCACACCAAAACATGCTAATCTCTGGGACACAGCAGCGCCTTCACACATCTAGAATTGAGGATGAACCCGACTGGTGGCGGTCAAATTCTCGTTATCTCGGCTAATCTGTTGTTAATTTTCCTATGATGCAACACAAAGGAGCAGTGTGTGTAGGTGTTGTCATAATATATATCAAAAGCCAATTAATCATTACAGATAAAGCTATGATATCATCTGGATTCTCCCAAACAGCTTAAATGAATAGGAGCATAAGTAAAATTTTGATTAAAAAAAAGAGTATCTAAGAATTTGAAACTATGATGTAATTTTAAAACTATTATATGTATTTTAATTTTAAGAATTATTATTATGACAAAAAATAAATTACACAATTTATTATTACGAAGGACTTAAAAGTTTTATCATGATATTTCATGGTATTCTATGCAATGAGACAAAAATAGTGATAAAAATGTGGGAAAAAAAGCAGCTATATTGCAACACAGTACTCAATGACTGGGTTCAATCATATTTTGTGCATGCTGCATTTATTGATGA
This sequence comes from Poecilia mexicana, assembly GCF_051168715.1. Taxonomy (NCBI): domain Eukaryota; kingdom Metazoa; phylum Chordata; class Actinopteri; order Cyprinodontiformes; family Poeciliidae; genus Poecilia; species Poecilia mexicana. The sequence goes on along the minus strand of NW_028263373.1, from coordinate 7,947,397 downwards.
AATCATGGAGTCAACTGTGAAAAAATAGGTCAGACTGCAAAACGCCTCACATTACAAAGCAGAAGTTTTGATCCACAGTGGTGATAATGGGACAAGTTGAAACTTGGTGACAACTCCTACATTTGGTTTAAGCGCTTTCCTGTGCATTATTCAAGAATAATACTTCCTGCTCGCATGCTTTGCACAGCTAAAACCTAAAGGTCGCGCAGTGCATTCAGTTCCTAGGACTAGACTAGAGCTTCGTCTTCATGTTTGTGTTGGCTATAAGGAAGTGTTCTTCCAAGGAACCTTAGCAGGTTTCTGTGTGTGCATGTGTGTGTTTGTGTGGGTGTGCTCCTGCAGCGGTGTGTCACGCAAAAGCTACAACTTGATATAATCATCATTTCTATGGAAGTAGTGTTTAGCTGTTGATAATCGTTGGGATGAAATTTGTCCACAAAGGAAGACATTCCTGCTGTCACCTTCCAAAACTTGCTCTTTTTAAATCTCTTAGCGTTCACTGGAATGATAAATTAAACTTCCTGGTGTTTATGTTTCATTTTTATCCGGTATTCCCAGTCATTTCTACTGCAAACCTGTTTGGCTTTGTTAACTTTCCAATTAATGTTCCAAGAAATCACAGCAGTTCATTTTGCTACATGACAGCTATGAAGATAAAAAAGTATATAGAGACATTTCAGTGCACAATTGCTTTTTAAAGTGATGTGATGCTCGTGCCAAGTTTAGAGATCGCGCACCGCCAGAAAATAAACCGCTAACTACTTTGGCTCAAGCGAGACATCATTGCTGAATGATGGGATTTGAGGCAATACATTTTGGGTTTTAAAAACCGAGGGGAGACAACTTGTGGGACACAGAGAGGTCAGTCCATTGCTGTGCCTGTGAGTCCCTAACCAGCCCTGTTGATGAAAGCTGCTGATACCAGGTCTGCCGAGACGTCTGTTGTAATAATCATACTGTCATTGCTCTGCTAGGGAGAGAAAAACCACAAAGGGGATTTCCAGTCTGGAAGATTTCTACCAATCACACTGCGTTTCCCCCCTTTGCTCTCTTTAAATAGATTATTCATCAGTGATTAACACCTTTTTTAGTGATTTTTCCCTGTGCTGGCAAAGAATTTGTTGTTTGTGTAGCTGTAAAAATCGTGGTTATTTTAATTGCTTTAATTTTTAACAGAGGTGCGATTTATACGGTTCAAGTACAGACAAGTGCAAATAATTTTTTTTACATCAACTCAAAAATCCATTACAGTCTAATTAAATCTCCATATATCAGCGTTAGGTGGTCCTCTCATGGTGGTTAAGTTTGTTTTGAAACCAAATCAATCAGTAACTGTGACCTCTGACCAGGAGTTTAAGACACAGGAGCCTAATCCTTTGAATAGCTTTGGCTCAGCTCCAGTTGTTTTAGTTTGAGCTCTGGCAGCTGATTGGACAGCAGGACAGTTTCACCTTTACGCGTCTTTAGTTTTGCTTTTGCTTTGAGTGCTCACGCAGCCCTGTTGCTCTGCGGGTTTCTCCATAGGCTTGTGACTTATTGACTCAGTAGGAAACTGAAAACATACCATGTTTGAGGTATAGGATCTGATCGTTTGTGGCAGAAGTTAACTTGAGGCTCCAGAAGATGTTTGGTGTTCAGGAAAATGGGGTCGTGATAAAGGGTAGGAGCTCTATCTGTCTCTGTCTCTCGGCTGTTGTCCTTATCATCTCTAACCTGTCTGTCTGGCTTGCAAATAGCCAACGTTTCATTTGTTTGCCTCTTTGTCTGTTGAATTTGCTGTCTATTCATGCGTTTGACAACCAGTCACCTTTTAACTACACGATTGAAACTGAACACTTTACTGCTTTTTAAATGTAAGTTTTGTTTCTGTGACAGTGAACTGTGTTTGGGATTCTTTGAAGCTGATCTGTTGCCTGTCTCCTTTCTGCCAAGTGTATTTACCAAAAACTGATTTTGGTTTATATTTCACTGCTTTATAGAGCAAGTAGGAGCTTAAACTTAGCTGATATCACTTCCTGTAATAAATGAAAACATCAGCAAAGATTGTTCTGCTTCCATACAATATACATTAAACCAACTAAATTTCTTCTTTTTTTTTATTTATCCGCAGGCAATACCACTTGAATAACAGCACTACCACCAACATTCCTGATATGCACATGAGCATGTACCCGGGATTCTCTGACATGGACTTTCCCAGCCTCCCTAAAAATGGGAATGGAGACTTCTCCCAGGTTGGTTCCATTAAACTACTATATTCATTGCTCATCTGCAACAAGTGAAATGCATTTCAAGCTGGGATTATGTGAGCAATATAAATGTGAATATGTCCTCCAAAGCAGCTTTCTATCAAATGCTTGCTTTTACTTTCATGTGATGAGAAAGGGCCACATGTGCGACCCACCACCTCCTGCAGCTCATCTTTCATGTTCATTTATGACTGAAGTGTAACATGGTCTGTGCCTTCTTGCCTTTTTTTGGTCATTTAGTTAGAGTGACACTAACAGCAGCTGCTGTGATGAGACAGATGGGTAAATTTGTAAACTGAATCCATTTAGGCTCTCGTCAGATATTAGCTTGGGTCAGTGAGTCCCACAGTTTCTTGTTGTTACACTATAATCAAATAGCTTTTGTGTTTAAAAAACATGAGAAATATTCCTGCTACTGCTAAAATTACAACATATTCATTGGTGCAGTTACGATAATATTTTTTGCAATTATTTTTGGCTGCCTTGATTTTGATACACAGACTTTAGTAAAAAAAAAAAAAATAATATAAACAGCTGCAAAACTTAGCAGTAATCCTAAAATGCATATTGCTGACGATATTGTTGTCGCTTTTCTCTTCAGACTTTAAAACCAGCTGACATCAGCTGGTCAAGTAGTCCAGCTTTTTGTGGCAGTAAAGTGTGTAGTGGGCAAATTAATAGAGATGCCACTTGTATCTAAGTTTTCAAAGCACGATTACCTTAATAAGTGATGGGGGATGCTTCTTTTGTTTCCACTCTGATATCATCTTTGGCTTTTGTGACTGGAAATGTTGTCAAACATCTGAGTTGTTGTAAGCAAGTGACCTACAGCGTGTAGTAATAGGTTGGGGAGGGGCAGCGCTGTCTTCTGTGGAAACACAGGTCACTTTGTCACCTCCCAAACACCATGAAGAGAAAAGCTACGGAAACCCTGCGGCTACCGTAGCTTCACTGTGTTGTGATTGTCACTTCCTTCACTCTAAAGAAACGTGGAAAAGTTGTGTTTTACTGAGTCACACTGACAAAAGAAGTGAGCAAAACACATTAGAAAGCACAATTTCTGGGACCTTAATGCAACAAATATGATGAATGAAGTACAGCAGCTTGTCAGGGCCCAGAGATTCACACACTGTTATTCCAGCACCTCAGTGAATCACATTCACACTCCTGAAGAAGGTCTGCAAAGTGTTTCTTTTTCTACTAAAACACAACATCAGCCAGAGGAAATTCAGGTAGATGAATCCATACTTTCTTATGCAGTGAGGTGACAGCTGTAAACTCTTTGTCCCTTTACTGCCACGACACCCACTTTTAATCAAGCACTCGCATGTAGGAGTGTAGAAGTTACACGTAGGCTGTCAATACTAATTGATCTATATCCCAGTAACACCGTTTTATTTTTACCTGGAACCATTTCCTCCTCCAAGGTGGGAGAAAACCAGAAATCAAACTTGCGCAATTGCTGCAGTTATCAACCCAATGCAATCGTCTGGGCTTTCTTAGATAAGTTTCTTTTTCAAATGAACTGGATTTGATTGTACTGTAGTATAAATAATCTTCATCTAATCTGAATCTCATTGGCATAAAACCAATAAAAGTTTGGAGCATTCTGGCTTCTATATGACTATGAATTAGACTGATTTGCTTTGTAAAAGGCCTTCAGATAAAATTTTTTTAATAGGTCCTATTTCAATTGAAAAAAAAAAAAAATCTAACAATATTTATCATGTTCATTAATGAGTTTCATTATGTATCCATGTCCATTAAATTAGCTGTGTAATGGATAACCTAACATATAGAATCTATATTATGGATATACTATATTATACCCATAATGTAATATCCCAATCTGAAGCATACTGCATCAGAATTTAGGTTTCAAATATTTTGTTCGCAACCGACATGACAATAATAATCATGCATGTTTTCTTTTCTTTTTTTTCTTTTCATTTTTCTTAAAGAAAATAAATCAAATTTCCAGGTGCAACCACTGAAACAGTTTATTGTCATTGGTTTAGAGAAGTGTCTCAGTCCAACGTCGAAGCGGAGCAGTGCCACATCGTTTTAGCTTCCAGGTGTGTGAATGGGTGTGACGCTCGACTGGAACAGAGTGCTAAGTTATTTCTACAACAAAGGCAACATATGAATGTTTGGAAAAGAGAAAAGCAACGCGTCACCCTCGTCACGTGGATCGTTAATGTGGGGATTCCCTAGTTTCACATGAGTTTTTGTGTCCGGCTAAGTTTTTTTCCTCCTAAAGAAGTCATTTTAAACCTTAGTCATTCAGGTTGAGTCATATTGTATTCTACATTTGACTGTATTTGTAAAACAGTTGCGTACTTTATTTTAAACATTTCCAATTTTGGTTAGTGCATTCAAGCTCTGCCTTCTTGTGCCTGTCAGCGTCTCTGTGAAGGAAAAAAAAAACACACACAAAAAAAAGAGACGTTTGTGCTTGTGTTGTGCCTTCTCAGCTGTTCTCGCTGCATTTGGACACACGGCGTCATGTGAGTCATGTAGAGAAAATGTAAGTCATGGGGTCATCATGACTAATAATTCCCCACCTCACTCTCAGACCATTTTCTTCCATTTCATCCCCGCCGTTCGTGCCAGTCCTGCCCTATTTTTCCCCCCGTTTCTCTCAGTCTGCTGTCTGGTGGCATCACATCCACTGTCTGTCCAGTCGCCGAATCGTAACCATGAAGTAAATATTCAGAGTTGTGTGGCCGGGTAGATTGGTTTATGAGGTTGTTTAGTTTCTCAAGTGACGTTTGTGTTTACTTCTATCTCCTCATCTCATTTACTGCGATGGGGTCATTAGGGAAATCTCTTTTGGTTTGCATGGCTTCCCACAGTGTCAGGGTTTGTTTATGCATGCACCAGAACTCATTTAGAATATCCACATATTATAAGGAACCACGGTGCTGCAGTCTGTGGACAGAATGTGTCTCTTTACATCTGCTGCCTTCAGAGGTTTGTTATGTATTACAATGAAGAGCCTCCCCTCTATACACCTTAATAATTACTAGATAGTAGATAAACAAGACAATAACTGAAGTGGCACACGATGACACTGGCATATAAATCAGATGAAGTGAATTTGTTTCAGTTATCTCTATGTACAACTGCGTAGCACTTTAATATAAAGGGGTGTTGGTCAGCTCTGCCATAATTTCAGGCAATTATATTCAATGTGTTTGAAAGTTTCTATTGAGTCTGATTGAAAAAGAGATCTTTTTTTAATACTAATTAAAGATAATTTATTCAGCAATCAGAAGTTACTTTTCAAGCATACAAGCATTTCGAAAACAGCTTTAAAATTGCTGAATTTTCTTTTTTCTCATATTGCTTCTGCATTTTGAGCTGTTTATCAAAACTAATCACAGATATAAACTCCAGGGACCCCTTATACCCTAATATATTGTGAAATCCCTCCGCTGGATTCAGCATTTGAACTTTTGCTTCTTCTAAAAAAAAAAAAAAAAAAAGAGAGACTGCCAGAATAAGGAGTGTGTTTCAAAATCCAAAAGTGACTTTCCAAACAAAAATTTAATTTGTGCACCACTTCTATCACGATGACATTTTAAAGTGAACACTTACTGAGAGATACCTTGTAATAAGCCGCCCAGTTGTGGCTCAGAGCTGAGCAGAATGACACGACTAATTAACTAACAAGCAGTAGTTTGTTAAGCACCACTTCGTGAAAAGCGAATGAGAGAAATTCAAATGTCTGGCTAAATCAGAGCTTTTGTGTAGAGCTGCCAATATTTTTTATGAATCTGGCAACTGATTTTTTTGAATATTGACAAATTTTCCTTCAAAAACTATTTTTTTCCCCTGCATAACGTGATATAAAATATAAGTAGAAACTGTAATTTGTTTATTTAATATATGTATTATCTATTTTTTTGTCAGGTTGAATTATTGTTTGTTTATTTTTTATTTAACTAGGATTAAAAAAAACCAATTGAGATTAGACACCTCTTTACCTCTTTTTCAATCTGATAAAGGTTACTTGATTCATTTAGAAATCACCATTACCTACACACTTAGCAATTAAAACAGGGTAAACTTACATTTATCTTGTCATCTGCACAAACTCTGCACATGACAAATGTGCACATGTGTCCATGTACCACATGGACATACTGGCACATAATTAATCCGTGAACGTGGATCTAAATGTGTCCCTGAAAACTTCTTCTGGAAGAAATGTAGCAGACAGACAGCTTGCCTAGCTTTATGTAGCTTTAGAAAATCTACTTTGGGTTCATCTTTACAGTCGACATCACTGCTTACATCAACAAGTTATTCTCAAGTGCAGCTTGTATTTCTTACTGTTGAATCCAGTGTACATCTTCTTTAAACACTTTTAGCATGACAGACTGGCGCTACAGTGTCTCTGCAGAATGTTAATGTCTTCTGTGAAGTCAGAGTGTTGTGTGTGCATGAGTCTTGGTGTGTTAAGTAGGCGTATATTTTGAAACACTTGTGCTCCTGCTCTTTATGTGTATCTCTCCATCAACAATGAGGCAACAAACTTAGCATTATATCATAATTTCAAGCAGCAGTAGTAGCTGTCGCCATGGTGATAGGTGGAGTAGTAGTAGTGGTAGTAGTGGGCTGCAAAGGCAGCTACATTATATAATGAGTGTATGGTCAAAATAATTAGGTATTGAGTTTAAATACTATAACATTTAAAACTACAAAAGGCAACCTATAAAAATATGTTTTTTTTTTTTTTTTTTTTTTTACATATTTGTTAAAAGTAACAAATATGCAAAATTTTGCTAGTTAAGAGAAAAACCGATAACATCTAGCTCCTCTGCCTCCTCAGAAATAAACTGCTTGACCAGAAACAACCAATAAGAGCCAGGAGGAGGGTCTTAGCACTTTCAGTCAAGCTCGTGTACGTGCTCCTCATACACAAGCAGCACAGAAAAACTATTTGTCCGCCCTTATTGACGGTCATGCTAGAGGGTTAGCCCTCTAGGATGAAATTGAGAAAAGTGCAACTTAAATGCCACAGGAATGATGAAATAATACTTCACTTTATTTCATGACACTATGCAGTCACTCCAGCTGCACTGATGAACAGCTGGAGTGACTGCATAGACTGCATTACCTCGGCATTCTGAGTGCTTGGAGTGGCTCCAGTTGACTGCTGCTTTCAATTAGCAGTTTCATTATTAGCTGATTAATGCAGCTAATAATTATTCCCACTGCTATTGGGGGGAGTAATAGAGCTTCATTCTCAGACAGTTTACCTATGGAGAGGGGAGAAACTTACTATTTCCTGAAATTGTTTCCTCATGCTTAAACCGAATAAACATGCATTCTTTTTAATCACCAACGTACAGAACAAGGTGAGAAACGTCCCCAGTGATAACATGTGCACAAAGTAACCTTTAAAATAGGAGACACTCTAATTTGCAATAAAAGGACTATAAACAGTGGAAAATACCTACTCAGTGAGTAATTATTGGCAGAATAATGTTTAGCATAACATTTTAAGGAGACTATTTTTTTTAGAATCAATTGTAAGGGGGGAAAAAGAAGTAAATTACAAAAACAACAATCTGAAAGAACCAACTTTAAAATCGATCACATGCCTCTGTGGTTTTAAAAGAACGGCACACTTCTTCACAGTCACATCTGCGTACCTGCCCAGGCTTAACTGTGGTTTAAAAACCCTAAAAAACTGTGAATATTTCTGCAGCGAATGAGAGTCGTTGCAACATTTACTGGAAGACAGCTGAAAAAAGGCAATTCACTCAGCATTCTGGCTAACCTCAAATGGCGAAGAACACTTTGTAAGCACAGATTTTGACATATGCAGTACTTTGCATGCTGTATGTTTCCACATGTTACTCAGCGGTATGCACATCTAAACATGGTCCTTTTAGGGTCTTTCTACAAACTATTCTTCTTCTTTGTCGTTCCTCCCACTTTTAACTAATGTTTTTTGCTCTGTGCTATTCTAGGAAGAGTTCATTTGCATCAGAAATGCTTTTACAGCTCTTTTCAAGTTTGCAGGATATATCACATTTAAAACAGCTTGTCTTTAGCTGACCTTGCTTGTACGGCGCCCTAACACCCACATCAGATGATTGATGTCTTTCTTTATGACAGTTGCTCATACTGTGTCCCTACGTAGATTTAAAATGGGATATAATCCCAGCGCACGCAGGAGTACAAGAGAAAACTGCTTCAGAAAACAGGAAAACTCTTGTGAGAATACGTAAACAGAGGTTTCTGTAAAAGCAGCATAAAGTGTTTGTATTTGAAAACTCCTGTAACTCTGCAGACATTCCAAATACAATTTGAAACCTTTAAGAAATCTCTTTGTAGATGGAGTAGTCAATCATCCTTGCATGATCTCGTGGTCTTACTGATAATCCACAGGTCCAATACACACACAAAAAAACAAACAAACAAACAAAAAAACAGATTTTAAAAAAATTCAGTAAATGCATTAAGCTGAAAACTCATTCTTTTCTCGTTTACCACATCAAGAAACGGTAACATTTAGAACAAGGTTCCTGACTTCCTTCAAAAGCGTCCATTTAACTCTGATGTATAAATTAGATCATCTTATAATGACTTTTTTTTCCCTGTTGGACTCAAAAGATGCTAGATGTGCTAATTCAAGTCTGCTCAATACAGCCTTGAATTGTTCGGTAATCGCAATTAAAATATTGTTGAAGCGGAGAAGAAATCTTTATCCAGCTGAACACTAACACGGGCGTTCCTTCACATTTTTCCATGCCAGTCAGGATTTGAACGCGTTTGTAATTCTGGGCTACTTCCCTGTAGGTTAGTCAAACAGAAAGTGTTGTTAGTGGCCCGGTTTGAAGGAGGAAGTTAAAGGTTAATTTGAAAGTTGATAAGCGTGCTGTTTTTGTGGGGTCACACTTGATTTACTTTAGCTTCAAGGTACATGTTAAATTTGAACTGAATTGCCACCTTTGACATGTATCTTGTTTGTATGTTAAGTGGATCTAGAATGCACTTTAATCCTAGTTTACAGTTGAGGAGTCGTTCATTTCTACACTCCTTGCGCAGTGCTTTATATTTGGAGTTTGAAATATTCCTGGGTTTATTAAAAACGTGTTTTCACATTGAAATTAATACAGCAACGTGTTCACAGTTGTGCCACTTGCACAACAAAGCACCAGAAGTTTTGCACAGATGCAAATAATAATATCTAAACAAGAATAAAGTTTTGGAGGACTTAAGAAATGTAGGTGAGATTTTGTAGAAAAGTGTTGCTTTTTTAACCTTGTTGCTGTTATTTTTACTCTTTAATGCAATAAGGTGAGTGCTTTGGCTGTTTGAGTCTAAAGAATCTCATCAGTAGTGATTCAGTGTTCCCTGATGGCCCTCGGTGCTCCTCCAAACACACGGATATACATACACACACGCACACTCACACACAAACTACTGAGAGGATTCCCACTCATAGAACGATGACACCATGGATAGGCGCCACGCCGCCTCTTAAGAGTCTGACTCCTCTTCTGTCCAGCAGAGATGGACATTACAGGACCTCACCGTCCCAGCTTGATATCATTTGTTCCTGGAAGCTGACTGCACAAATGGACCGACTCCTGTATGAAAGAGACAAATTGCATTATTTTAAATTCTTATTTACGAGGATCATAAACAGTCAAATTGCTTTCCCCACCAGGAAAAACTGATATGTCGTCCTTGATCAGCGTCTTGAATTTGTCTGAATTGTCCAATTTGCAAAAAAAAGGAGAAGATTCCCAGAATAAGCCTTTGTGCACTTGTATGTCTTTTACAATCACGCCCTCAGTTCCAGTAAGCAGGAATTACTTTTTATGATGAAGGATTTGTCTGTAATTGTGTATACTGGCTGATGCATGCAAAACTCTTCCGCAAAAGGAAACTTGCAGTTCACCCTCGACTTGTTTCATTCACAATCTTAAGGCGCTTAGAATATTCTTAGAGGAGTCACTTCCACATTTTGAGCTCTGTTGTCTTTAATTATAGAGTTTTATTAATGAGACAATATTTTGACACACTTATTTCTAAATTAAATATGCTCCCTGGATGCTCACATTAGTGACTCACTTCTTTTTCATTTTTTTTTTTTTTTAAATCAGGCTCATCAGGCATTACTTGCCTTTCCGCGTCTGAGTTACTGACGGAGATTCAAATTTAAATGAATTGCAAGAGCAGAAGACGTGAAATTGAATATTTGCAGACAAAACAAAGAAACAAAAAGCAGAGGCACAGTCTAGTGGGGAGTCAGTCTCTAAATATAATAATCATTAAATGCTGGGCCAGGCCCATTAAACATAGCTGTAAGCAGCGCTGTGTGAGGAGCGGCCAGGTCCACAGCGCAACACTGTTTACACTACAAATGCGGTTGAGTTACACCATGTACAGTAAAATGGGCCTGACTGCCAGTAACTCTAGTCACTTACCAACAAAAGCATCATTTCCTGAAAGCTCCTCCCCTCCTCCCTCCCTCTTCTCCCCTCCCTTTCCCTCCCCTGCTCACTCACTCACTCACTCACTCACTCTCCAACCACCTTTCTGCACTCAAATGAACTAGTCCACAATCACTATTAGTGAGCCCTCTCTGCCAATACCTGCCTGTCTCCCTGCGAAGCAGGGGAGCATGTTTTAGACGTGCCCGTGTCTCCGTCTGCGAGAGAGCGTGTCTGCACCTGTGTGTGGTGTGGGGGGCGTTTGAGGCAGATGTCTGCAGTGAGCCAGGGAGAAGCAGTCACAGGGCCAGTCAGGGTCCGGTATGGGGTGGTAGCCCTCCAGCTGTGAGGTGGTCACCGGCGTTTTGGCTTCCTCATGGAAGTGACTGACGGATTCAGGGAGTTGAGGTGAAGCAGGAGCTTATGTTGTGTGTATTTTCACCCGTGCCGTACCGTAGCGGTTGGACCCATGTCTCTCATGCAGCTCTGGACTAAATTATACGCTCAGCTGGGACGCCCGCTTCCCAAGGTACGGGTTCTGTTCACTTCTTTTTCTTTCTTCTTTTTTTTTCCTCTTTTGGCCATCTCTGTAATGCTACAGCTTATTGATTCATTAGCTTCCTAAATTAAAATGACTTGTGTTAATTGTTTTTAACATGAGGAGCACTTGTTGTTAAGCTGAAACTTACATTTAAGAAACGGCTGATTATCAGTGTATGCATGTGCTTGAATTTTTAACTTCCTTGAATGAATTGTGAACATACTTCCTTATACTCACTGTGTTACAAGATGATTTTATCTTCTGTTCTAAGTCCACACTTCTAACACCTGACCTGATCAGGTAAACAATACTGTTCATAAAACAATACTAGTGACAAACTATACTGTTGGAACATGCAGTTTTTATGTGTAAAACATGGCTGTCTGATCATAGGTAAAGAAATAATCTGATTATTTAATTGTAATTGAGATAATTATACGCTCGAATTTCAAGCCACTCTGCATTTATTGCACTGAAAAGCAATAAATGTAAAGTAATATCTCATATGAATTTTTTTTCTCTTCATCTTCTTCTAGATTTTTACCTTAGCCATGTTTTCCACATGAAAAATCTAATTAAATTCATAATTGTAAGAAATGCTGCCTAATTTTAATGAAAAAAACTGTAAAAAGCGTAGCTTCATCCCAACAGAAGGCTGCAGTGACCAATACACTCTCTCCATTGCTTTTCTTTCATCGCTATCGTCATCATAAAGGCCGGAAAAACTTTTAGTTTTCCGAAGGAAAACCCATGCGTGAGATCACATGGGCATATTACAACAAAGTACAGCACAGTCTTCCAGCTTTCCAGTGGATTCCTCCTTCTATGGTTTCTCACATCGCAAAAGTGACAGGGGAAGTGGAACGTGTCAGAATCGATTGAGTTCTACTTGATGTTTAAATTGAACAGGGCCCAGTTTTAAGACTTGTAGATGTCTCTGCGAATAGGGTTCGCTTTCATTACAGACCTGACACGGGGCTTTCATGTGGGTCCACTCCCAGTGAAAAGGAACACAGTGAGCTCATTTGTTATTATTTGTTAAATAGGATTTGAAGTAGAAGTCTGCCTGTAAGTAATCAGAGCCAGTGCCAGTCGATCTTCCATCGCCCCATTGAGATTCATCCTTTCCAACCAGGAACTCTTGACAAATAATTATCTGCTTTGTTCCTTTCTTCCTGCCAGTAAGTGCTACAACCTGATACCGTCAAATACTCTTGTACATTGTCTTATCAGCTGTTAAATGCGGCTGTTTTCGCTATGAGTTGTAAATAGAGCCACCTTTTTTTTTTCACACCAATTCATTAGATGATATTCTAGTTAGATAGCAGTTCATATCTGTGTAATATGACTTCATTGGGGTGAGGAGCCTGTTTCCACTGAATTCTTGATGCAGCATATTAACCAATCTCCTCCATGTCTGCGTTTGTTAGTTAACACACACCAACACATTTTTCGTTGGTTATTTGAGCTTAATGTTTTACATTTAAGCAAAGGTGATCTAATTTATAAATAAGGCAGATAGTAAGAATGTCTTTTTTTAAATAAGTGCATTGTAGTGTTCATAAAGTAGTTTCTGGTTAAAAAAGGAGTTCTTCTTATATTCTCAAAACCACAATAGTTATTTATACTTTCCTTCCTGCTCGTTTCAAGATACATTTGTATTTTTATAATTAGTGAAGTAAAAAATAAGTCCTCATCATTTATACATTTTTAAATGTACAAAACGGTAAACGAGTATGAAAGTGAAGCTGATTGTTGCCTGTTTAATGCATATTTTTAGTAGCAGATCTCTGTCCCTGCATTTGTTTGTTTCCTGCTTAATGTCATTTCTTCTTGTTTACATTCGATCTACGACATCATATCAATTTGTAAAGCACACTTGGATCTCATTAGTGGGCCATCGCAAACTTTAAATCAAACCTTTTTTGCGTGCACCTGGTGTGGTGAGAATATCTTAATTTCTATCTTTAAAAGCACGGGTAGACTCTCTTGGTGGGCACATGTTGTGAGTTTCCTGGTATTACTTCAAACCTCAAGCATGACCCTGTGCGTGCAGCTTACGGGAAGTGAATAAACAATAATGGAGAGGATGAGTGAGAAGCATTGGGCCGGGGGGGCCGGGGCGGGGTCTGCTCTGTGAGAGAAGTGAGGAGAACGGGTGCGAAATAAGCAGTATCTTCATTCTGTTTGAACGTTTTATGTCGTAACCTTGATTTGTGTGAGGGATTAACCCCTTTATTCCCACGTGGATCGCGCTCAGTGTGTTAAACCGGCACAGTGGTGTGTGTTGCTTGACATCAGAAGAAACAAACAGCTGCTAGGGAAGTGTGCCAGAATCGGGATAGAAGTATTTTATACAGTGTTTGCATTGGTTCTGTTTTTTCCCCCCCACATAGTTTGTACAATGGAGAAAAAAAACAAAACAACAAACGACATGAAGAAATATCTTGTTTAAACAGAATGAAGGTGACAGTGAAGTGTGTGTGGAATATTAGTTGAAAAGCTTGAGATGCCTCTTGAAGGCCGACATTTATTAACTTTGTCTGACTTCTCAGTGAGATATTCCACACTTCAGTTTGACCTGTAAGAAAATCCCTCCTTTACCCCCAGAAGTTTTTAAGCAAAGTCAGTTCATGTCTGCTCAGTCTTTTTTTTTTAATGGTTTTATGTTTTCTGTTTTGTTCAACCTAATATCTAGCAGCTCTGTCAGGGATAAATTGTTTAAGATTCGATTTAGGGCACACACCCAGCAGTCAACAGCTTGTAAAAGAAAATCTTTACTCATTTTCACATGATTCTTGGCTTTTGACCAAGTCTACAACTTACTGGCACCAGCCTCACAGCTCTGAGTCACGGAGACACAGAGGACCTTTGACCACTGGCGTGTGAAAATGTGGGTGTTCCCATGTACAGGCTTTAGGGGTATTTGAGGCGACATTTAAAGCTGACCTGTTTCAATTCAGTTTGTATTGATTTCACAATTAGAGGGAGAGGGGAAAAAATAGCAGATGTTCTTATTTCAGTCTTGAGAACATTCTCTTTTTTATGCTTAAAACATCTTTAAATAATACACATTTCTTATATTACCCTCCTGTATTAATGGAGCTAAACAACAAATAAAATATTTAAAGTATGGTTGTCATGGTGACCCCAGGATGCAACTCGGCTGCAGAGATCCTGTTAGATATTTTCCTTGCCATCCTTTTCTCTTAGCATTGGGGTGAGATAACCTTATTCCTTTTCCAGTCTTGTTCCAGATCCAGTTGTTGCTCTAAATGAACATATGGGGCAACTTCAACATGTTGCTGTTTTCTTGTAGCCTTTTCCTGAGTTCCTCCTTCTGTTGTCTTTTCTAAAAAAAAAATAAAAAAATAAAAAAAAAGCGGCAAAGAGACATGGATGTCGCTATTGAATCCTACTTGTAGATCAGAGAGCAATGAAGACGGAGTTTATGAAAAGAAAATTTCCTAAGCACAATGATAAACATGAAGTATGTGTTAAATGATGCTTTAGTAATAAGGTTTGTCACATATATTCACCAGAAATACCAATAAACTCGGACGACTGCGTATGAGGAACTAGTTTTCTTCAACATCACCAAAAGTCCCAGAGTTAATGCAAGAGCTCCTCTGTGATCTCTGCAACTGTCACAAATGGCAGAGGTCGTCGCAGTGTTGCAAAAGTTTTGCGTGGTGTTCTTTCTTAAAATGTCACACATGACTGTGACTGTGACTCCATAACTTGTGTCCACACTCCTCTCACATCCACTTATTTCAGCTCTAGGGGTGCACAGATTGTCACATGACACATAAATACGTTGAGATTCTGTCTTAGTTTTTTTTTTTTTTTTAAATTGGGTGAAACATTCTTGGAGAAGGCTGATATGGCTTTTGTCGCAATAGTTCTTTCTAATTCATCGCTAGGCGTTTTGTTGAGAATCTCCAGATTAACCTGTGTTGGAATCACTCCCGGTGGCAGAAAGCGCTAGTTGGGGAGCGGCTGCTGTGGAGACCCTGATATTTATAAATCCCCACTGAGCATTATTAGGATGCCTTCAGAAATCTAGCTGCCAGGAGGAACATGCTTACCATTTAATTTTATTTAATTATTTCTGCTGAATAGCCTTTGCAAAAGCATCCTCCCATAGACATTGCAGAATCTCATATCTTCCTATCTCCTATTTAAAGGTACACGTTTATATTATTAAGATGTGTCATATGTTCCTTTTGTGGGTGACTTCCTCATGGCCAAACCAAATCTGCATCAGATGATCATTTTTCTGCCTCTTTTCTTCATTTTTACCTTGCAGCTTCCACTCCTCATGCCGCACGTTTTGCTTTGCCAGAGGAAGAACTTGAATTCTCATGGCAGATTTTTGTCACTAGTTGAAAACCACTGCAACATAGAAGTGTCCCTTTTGTGCATTTCACATTGTGGCATTCACAGCTTGTGGGTTTTTGGTTAATCATACTATTTCATCTGGAAAACTTACATTCTTAGATTTTTTTTTTTTTTTTTAATTCTAAGAAAGTATGAAATAACATTCATACTGGTAGAGAGTGAAATAAAATATATCCACTAATACTTTCTCACTAGTACAAATAGCATGTAAATGTTGCCGCAGCCTCAGTTATCGTGAAGTACATTCAAGAACATCTGAAAATCCCAAAATGTTTTATGGAGTTTTAACATTTAACAGCCAGTTTGAATATGCAATTTAGATATCCATAAATCAGTTCTTAGTCATAAAAGCTAACAGTTCAGAACTCCAGAGTAACATATTTTTTTATATTAAAACTCAGATTTCAGATGGCTTTAATGTCATTCTTCAAAGAAGAAATGACATCACTTTTCCCATACTTGTGTCTTAAGATTGCAGCTGCATAAATACACCCGTCCTACCCAGAATGAATGCGGTGGATGTCTGCGACAGAATTGCCGCCAGGAGAAAAATCCAATTTAACTTATCCAGAGTCTCCTTGTTATGCGGATAACTGTAAATAATCAATATATGTATTGTTGCGGGTACATCTAATTACTACAGTCTAAAGGTGCTTTTTAACTCATGAAAAATATGAATCATAGATAATCCAAATTATAATTATACTATTAAAAGATCTCTGAATGTCTAAACTTAGCTTAGTGAAATGTGTTATAGTTATTCATTTTAATTATCTGAAATTAGATCATTTTAGATAATTATCTAATTACTTGTTGCAGTTGCTTTACAGGCAGTTTCTCTCCTGTCATATCTCCAAGCCGACACAAGAACGGAAAAATGTGACGTCATATTGTCTGAGAAAAAAGGCTGCCTGAGATCGCTGAAATGTCACTTGCGAATAGGAAGAACAGGATTCTCGACGTCTCGAATGTTTATTTTTACTGGAAAGAGTTGAATTTTGGGTATTTGCCCCTAAAAATCCTCCCTTGAGATAATTAAATGCTACAAAGGCCTGCCATATGGGCTTTAGGCTCTGCTGTTTACAAAACTTGTAGCACCGGTCTTTGAACTTGCTTCGTCAGCGGGCTGCTCGTTGGGACACTTGACATGGCATCCTTTTATTTTCCAGAACATACGGAAACAGTGGAAAATTCCAAGGAGGAATGTAAGCAGCAAGCTGTCCTTGGCCTGCTGCTTAAAGACTTGGCACAGCATGAAGGCCTGCTTCTCAGGAGGTTGTTGAACTGGGTATATTACTTTGATTGGCTAAGGTTAGCAGGTCTGGGACAGGATGGACTGGACTCACTGTGCGTTGGTCAAATACACAACCGATTTGACTCTTTAGGCTTTGAAAAGTTTAAACATTGAAACATAATCACTCATGAAATCGTGTCAACTTTTACTATTTGAAAGCAATTTTTTTTTGGTTTTTTTTGTCTTTTGCTCTCTGAAGTTGAGCAAACCTAAAGCCTTCAGTGTGTATAAAAACAGTGGCTCCCAGGCAAATTGGCTCTTTTAAGCCATCAAAGGAAAACCTGATTGATACTGTCCAGGAAACTTTTGGGGTGAAGCTTGCCACAAGCCACAACAAATCATTTTATTACTTTAATAAAAGCAGCTGGTTGACACAAGCAGTCCCCGTTTCATAGTACCTCACAAAACTATTCATACCCCTTGAACTTTTACACGTTTTTAGATAGGTCTGCAAACTGCAATATGTTTAATTGAGGACATTATAGAAAAATCACAAATAATTGCAAAGCGGAAGAAAAATGATCCTTTATTCAGAAATATAAGTCTGAAACGTGTGACCTGCTGATGTTTTTATTTACTTTAGTCTGATACTCTGAAATGTAGTCTACTTCAACAAGTTGCCTCAGAAGTAACATAATTTGCAAATAACGTACACCTTCGTCTAATTCAGTTTTAGAATAAAACCGGTTGTGAAGACTCTTAGAGAACATTAATTAACTAACCACATTATAAAGATCAAGAAACATAGGAGACAGGACTGGAATAAAGATATAAAGTGGTTTAGAGCAGAGTAAGGTTGTTTAATTTCTTCCTTAGCTCTGGACATCCTATAGAGCGATGCTCAGTCTGTCATCCAAAATTAAATAAACTGGCAGGCTGGGGAAGGATTAACAGAAGAAGCAGCCAAAACTCCTGTCTCATCTTTTGCATTTTGCTAAAAGCAATGTCAACATATAGAGGAAAGTGCTACAGTGAGACGAAACCGACATTCAATCAACCTTTGAGCCTGTGAAATGCCATGTGTGGTCGAAAACTA
The DNA here is from genome assembly GCF_051168715.1 of Poecilia mexicana. Classification (NCBI taxonomy): domain Eukaryota; kingdom Metazoa; phylum Chordata; class Actinopteri; order Cyprinodontiformes; family Poeciliidae; genus Poecilia; species Poecilia mexicana. Next base: position 7,929,417 of record NW_028263373.1, on the reverse strand, counting down.
AACCCGTGCATCACGCTGAGCATGCCATTCCTGTGAAGAGACATGGTGAAGTCAGCATCATGCTGTGGGCATGTTTTTCTTCAGTAGGGTGAGGGAAGCTGATCAGAGGTGATGAGAAATAGATGGAGTGAAATATAAAGCAGTACTAGAAGAAAATTCGTTATGGATTTGAGGCAGTGGTGGCGGTTCGCTTTTTATAAAGACACTAGAACTGAAGCACTTCATCAAATTAATCGGGATTATTCAAGATTAATCGGATTATTTAAATAATTGTCGACTAATTGAGTAAATGACTCATTTTTAAGTGGAATATACTGACTCAAAAAAGGTCATTTGCTGAAGAAACAGCACTCAGAGCAGTAATTTAGCCAAAACTGTCTAACTTTAGAAAGGTCTAAGTTTTTCACATGTTGATGTTAGAAATATTTTTTAGCTGCAGATGCGTCCTTTGCTACAAATGATCAAACATACACTTACTAGAGGAATGCTGTGTTATTAAATGTTAGACAATACACACCCAAAATCCATCAGTCGGGTCATCCGGACCGAATGGACAAGGTCAACAGCTGGCCACTGAGAGCAGAGAGACAGACGGGAGCTGTTTCCGTCAGCTGGACGTAGGGGGCGGTGTGGGATGTTCCACAGCTCCGGGTTCCACCGCCCCTCACAAACACACACAGGGAAACCACAGAAACTGGCAGATGAGATATCAGGGCACATACTTGCTCTTGCTTTCAAAGTCTCAAGTCGCCTACAAACAGCTGCCACTTCATCATTGCATTTGTAGATATCGATCTCATGACCAAAGTGTAACTCACATCCCCTGCCTCCATTACTGTTTTTGCAGTCATTTTTTTTTCAGCAGCATCTACAGATAACAATAGTCACAGTCTTAGATTTGTGTGTTCATTTTCCTCCAGAGTGACTTTCACAGCAGTGTTTGTTAAAGTCACTCTTGTGTTGCAATCGTAAAAAAAAAAAATCCCCACTCTGCAACAGATTTCCAGTGAAGTGTTAAGTCTTATAGTGCTGTGACAGAAGTGTTTGGGAAATGGACACATGCAAAAACAGACCAGATGGAAAAAAAGGGACAGAAGTTAGTAAAAAAAAAAGTTGGTCCTTACCGTATTAATAAGGCAGAGTGGATGAAGATATGAAGGGATGTACAGTGAAATGCTGAGGTCATTTTAGGTGTCACTTTGTTTGTGTGTCAGAGTGGGTGTGCAGGGGGGAAGAGGGTAGCCAGGGTGGCTGGTTTCCTGACCTTGGAAAAGCAGCCAAGCTGGCAGTGTGTAGGAGGGGAAAGCCCTGGGCAAAGCACGGCTCAAACCTCAGTCTTTGACCGTGCACCGAAGCAGGTTATTGAGTTTAACAGGATGTGGCTGAAGACTGATAAACACTGGCTCATACCTCGGTAGAGATTCACCAATCAGGCTTTTTTTTCCATAGCTGGTACAGATTACCGTTTTTCTTTGAGAGATACGACTGATTCCAAGGACTCTCAAATGAAAAATGACCTACTGCTGGTGATTTGATGGAGGTTACTGTTGCCATTAAAGCATTTATCATGACCATTTATCTGAGCCTTATTTGACTCAAGAAAAAGGATATCAGTGTTGATGTGGCTAGTAATGTACTTATAGACCACAACTGGAAGGTGTACTGAGTTTTGTTGCATCCGATACACAAATACAGATAAGTTAAGTTCAATATTTAAGCTGAAGAAATTGAGTGATTACAATCAGTTCATTTCTTATTCAAAGTGGTGTGTTTGCATCCAAGCTAGTGTATCCAATTTTGGAAGAATATAGTCATGTCCGTGCACAGAAGGAGAGTAAAAGGACAGTTTTAAATTTTAAAATATCACTGCAAATTTTGCTCTAGTAGGAAGGAGAACGAAATTTAGTGGAATGAAGGTTTATGAAAGCTTGGTAAGAGTCGCGGCTGCTAGATTTCCATGTACGGTAGCAGCTGAGCTTATCACAGCCATAGTGTCATATCCGGTGTCAGTGGATCGGGAACGTCTGTCCCTCGTTTCTCCTGTCAGACAGCTTCTCCTTGGCAGCTGAGAGCTTTGCTCTCCCAGTTCGGTGTTTGCTCATTTTTTTTATATATATATATTTGTCTGAATTTACTTTTATTAACTGCAACAGGAAGAGTCGAAATGAAATATGTTTTTTTTTCTGTTACATTAAGAGAAGATTAAATGTAAACAGAGTGAAATTAAGATGGTATGTTTTGTACATCATTACTGTAATATTTAGTTCTAGTAAATTGTATAGCTTTAATTCGTGTAACGTAATGCTTTACCCGTCTTATTATTGCTGGGTCAGAGGCGGCTGATGCTTTTTCCCAGCAGTCAATGGGTGAGATTGTGCGTGCTCTCAATGTGTTTGCGAGAGCATGCAAACTCGATGCAGAAACTCCCCGCCTCATGATTTGAACCTGTTGCTGGAAGGCAACAGTCCTGATAGCTGTGCCACCGTGCAGCTGCTGTTTAGTTAACTCTGAACCGAAATTCAGGTGTCAGACACATCATTCATCTGCAGATTTTTTTTATTGTCTTTGTGAAAACATACCACAAAGTTAAGCGCACTCAAGAATTGTTTCATTTGAAATTAAAGTAGATCACAAACAGATAATAATTAACAAGAAACAGCTCCATATTCTGACTGACCCTTGAATTTGTCTTGTACTTGTTAGTACAAATTTCAACCTAATGCTAATTTATTCATGTAAAGCAGTTTCTTTGAAGCTATGTCACCTTCCCACTACATTCAGAATCTTCTTAAAACCCCAGACGAGTAAAATGATGCATAATGTGCTCAAAAAAATAATAATTTTATTCTTTAGTGCTTTTTTTATTTAATGTGTGTGTGCTCCCCAAACTAATCCAGCAGCTTTAACCGTAATTACACAGCAAATGACTAAGGTGTGTGATTTATGTCCCCAGCTCTGATTCTTAGATCTGATAAACAACACCTTCTGCCACAGCAAAACAAAAAAAAAAAAAAGCCACTGCAGCTTTGCACATATCTTGCAAGCTTGTTTTTGTCTCCGTGTGCATGCATTAATCATCATCATCAGGCAGATAAGTGGTGGTAGCGTTTGGAAAATGCTGTCTTTATGGACACATTGTGTCTCGTGTATAGATTAATGCAGCAAATGTTGGTGGTGTTAGTTGAGGCTGGTAAAAATCACATTAGAGGAGAAACAAAAAAAACTAGCGCTGCTCCGGCCTATAGCCACCGCGGGGGTACCAGCACCGCCCCCCGCCCGCCACCGCCGACGCTCGCGCGCCCTCATCCACGCTATCCGCTTTTACGGCTTCGGCAGAGCTCCCTGGCGATGAACCAAAAATCTGGAGCACATCGGGCCATGTAGAGAGGAGATACAGCTGTTTGATTAACCTAGGGGGCGCAGTGGAGTCAAATCACAATTAAACTCTATTGGGCTCCTTAGAGGTTCACAAGTGTCACTCATACAATGTCTGGTGCAAATCGGATGATGCGTTTGTGAATACGAGACGAACGTATGCATATTACGAGGGACAGCCATTTTGCCACGCCCCCACGGGTCAGTAGAGTTCATCATCAATGAGTTCATCATCAATAAGTTCATCATCATTTCATTTTATGTCAGTCTGCACAGGATGAAACCCATAAGAATTAGAGAGAAAAAGTAAGACATACAGTAGAAAAAACAGGTGACTTCCTGTCGGAAGTGGGCGGGGCTAATGTTATGTCATCAATCGACCACCTAACTGTCATGATGGCTGGTCTATAATGACACATAGAAAGTCTGATGCATCTGTGACCTGGCATTAGGAAGTAATTTCACATTCATGTTTCATGATGTATAATCAAAGTTTGGGACTTAGCCACGCCCCCACGGGTCAGTAGAGTTCATCACGGCAGAGTTCATCATCATTTCATTTCATGTCAGTCTGCACAGGATGAAACCCATAAGAATTAGAGAGAAAAAGTAAGACATACAGTAGAAAAAACAGGTCACTTCCTGTCGGAAGTGGGCGGGGCAAGGGTGATGTCATCAATCGACCACATAACTGTGATGAGGGCTTATCTATAATGAGACATAGAAAGTCTGATGCAGCTCTGACCTGGCATTTGGAAGTTATTTCACATTCATGTTTCATGGTGTATAGTCAAAGTTTGGGACTTAGCCACGCCCCCACGGGTCAGTAGAGTTCATCATGGGAGAGTTCATCATCATGTCATTTCATGTCAGCCTGCACAGGATGAAACCCATAAGAATTAGAGAGTAAAAGTAAGACATACAATTGAAGAAAGAGGTTACTTCCTGTCGGAAGTGGGCGGGGCTAGGGTGATGTCATCAATCGACCACCTAACTATGATGAAGGCTGGTCTATAATGAGACATAGAAAGTCTGATGCAGCTGTGACCTGGCATTTGGAAGTTATTTCACATTCATGTTTCATGCTGTATAGTCAAAGTTTGGGACTTAGCCACGCCCCCACGGGTCAGTCGAGTTCATCATGGGAGAGTTCATCATCATGTAATTTCATGTCAGCCTGCACAGGATGAATCCCATATGATTTAGAGAGTAAAAGTAAGACATACAATAGAAAAAACAGGTGATTTCCTGTCGGAAGTGGGCGGGGTTAAGGTGATGTCATCAACTGACCATCTCAATGTGATGAGGGGTGGTCTGTAGTCAGATATAGGAAGTCTGATGCAGCTGTGACCTTCTATGTGGAAGTTATTGTATCTTGATGTTTCATGGCGAATAGTCAAAGTTTGGGACTTAGCCACGCCCACATGCTTTGACATAGAAAAATTCCTACGATAACTTTTCATCTTTAATGTCTCAAGTCTCTGCTGACTGAGTTTGAAGTCTCTATCTCAAAAGCTGCAGGAGGAGATAGATCAGATGCGATGTCTATGAAAAAGAGGAAATGGCTGATTTTGATCCAAAATGGCCGACTTCCTGTTGGGTTTGCACCATGGCTCCAAGAGACTTTTTTGTAGGTCCTGACATGATACACATGTGTACCAAGTTTCATAATTCTAGGTTAAAGAATGGCTTGGGGCTGATCATTTAAAAAATTCTAGGGGGCGCTGTAGAGAAATTAGGCCACGCCCATCAACGACTGTTATGGATTCCTGTTCGGGGATGGATAAGGATGCATCCTAGTGAGTTTGGTGCAGCTGGGCTGAACGATGTGGAATCTAGAGCCAAACGTATGGCGGCGGCGTTACCTCTGCTTCGCCGCGGTCCCACGGCCACGCCCTCTACAGAAGACTCTTGGCGCTTTAAAGCAAGTGACACTAACATGTTATCTGTCATCCAACACAGAATCATGTTGATTAGGTGCAGTGAGCCAGAAAGGCAGCTTTCCATGGAAAAAAAAGCACTTCCTGTTCTGAGGGGCGGGGCTTAGATGACGTCAGACTATGACAACATAGGTTCGTAGGGGACCCTACCAGGATCACTCATGTCAAGTTTGGTGCAGCTGGCCTCAAAATTGTGGAATCCACAGCCAAACGTAAGGACACGGCGTTTAGGGTCACTTCGCCACGCCGCCACGCCCACCTGCTGGATTCAAATGAGCTTGGCTTGGAATCCTCAACACACCAACATGTTTTCTGTCTGTGGACACAGTTTCACCTCGATTAGGTCAAAGGGGTCAGATAGCGACCGTTCAGCGTAAAAAATGACACTTCCTGTTCTCAGGGGGCGTGGCCTAAGTGACGTCATCATTTGACCGTTGGGTATTGTAGAGCATCCCATGATGATCAATCACTGAAAGTTTGGTGCTTCTATGAGTTTTTTTCAAAGAGTTATAACAGTTTGATGTTTCATGGCGAATTGGTGACCTTTGACCCCCGGAAAGACCCCTTCAGCAAGCCCGAAAACACAAACGTACGATAACTTTGGATCGGCCATGCCTTTTGAACGATCTGACCGAGTTTGAAGCCGATCGATCGAAATCCCTAGGACAAGTTCGATCAAATGCGAACCCTGCAAACGCCCAAAATCGGTTCAAAATCGGAACTTTAATCCAAAATGGCCGACAATCTGTGATACTTGCACTATGACATTAATTGTAAATTCAGAGTGTTTTGGGGAGCTCTACAAGTGTACCAAATTTCAAGTCTCTACGATAAAGTAAGTGAATAGGAAAGGGTCTTTTGAAAGTTGCTAGGTGGCGCCCTTGAGCCGTTTCTTGTGCGATTTTTCTGAGGACCTTAAAATACGTAATTTTCACACAGACCTGACGCGTCCGCCAAGTTTGGTGAGTTTTTGAATATGATAAAGCCCCCTAAAAGCCAATTTATTTGGCGGAAGCATAATAATAATAATAATAATTAAAGCTCCGCGGAGCCTCAAGCGGCCCTCGCAGCCAAGCGCCGCTCAAGCCTATAGCCACCGCGGATGTTCCAGCACCGCCTCCCGCCGGCCACCGCCGACGCTCGCACGCCGTCCTCCATGCGATCCGCTTCGATGTCTTCGGCAGCGTTCACTGGCCATGCACCCAAAATCTGGAGCAGATTGGGCCATGTGGCAAGGAGATACAGCTGTTTGATTAACCTAGGGGGCGCAGTGGAGTCAAATTGCAATTAAACTGTATTGGGCTCCTCAGAGGTTCACAAGTTTCACTCATAAAAAGTCTGGTGCAAATAGGATGATTCGTTTGTGAATAAGAGACGATCGTATGCATATGGCGAGGGACAGCCATTTTGCCACTCCCCCACGGGTCTGTAGGCATTGACAGAGTTCATCATCATCTAATGTTATGTCAGTGTGCACAGGGTTGGAATCCATGACACACCAACATGTTTTAGAGTGTAAAAGTAAGACATACAGTATAAAAAACAGGTGACTTCCTGTCGGAAGTGGGCGGGGCTAAGGTGATGTCATCAATCGACCACCTAACTGTGATGAGGGGTGGTCTGTAGTCAGATATAGGAAGTCTGATGCAGCTGTGACCTTCTATGTGGAAGTTATTGCATCTTGATGTTTCATGGCGAATAGTCAAAGTTTGGGACTTAGCCACGCCCACATGCTTTGACATAGAAAAATTCCTACGATAACTTTTCATCTTTAATGTCTCAAGTCTCTGCTGACTGAGTTTGAAGTCTCTATCTCAAAAGCTGCAGGAGGAGATAGATCAGATGCGATGTCTATGAAAAAGAGGAAATGGCTGATTTTGATCCAAAATGGCCGACTTCCTGTTGGGTTTGCACCATGGCTCCAAGAGACTTTTTTGTAGGTCCTGACATGATACACATGTGTACTAAGTTTCATAATTGTAGGTTAAAGCATGGCTTGGGGCTGATCATTTAAAAATTTCTAGGGGGCGCTGTAGAGAAATTAGGCCACGCCCATCAACGACTGTTATGGATTCCTGTTCGGGGATGGATAAGGATGCATCCTAGTGAGTTTGGTGCAGCTGGGCTGAACGATGTGGAATCTAGAGCCAAACGTATGGCGGCGGCGTTACCTCTGCTTCGCCGCGGTCCCACGGCCACGCCCTCTACAGAAGACTGTTGGCGCTTTAAAGCAAGTGAGACTAACATGTTATCTGTCATCCAACACAGAATCATGTTGATTAGGTGCAGTGAGCCAGAAAGGCAGCTTTCCATGGAAAAAAAAGCACTTCCTGTTCTGAGGGGGCGGGGCTTAGATGACGTCAGACTATGACAACATAGGATCGTAGGGGACCCTACCAGGATCACTCATGTCAAGTTTGGTGCAGCTGGCCTCAAAATTGTGGAATCCACAGCCAAACGTAAGGACACGGCGTTTAGGGTCACTTCGCCACGCCGCCACGCCCACCTGCTGGATTCAAATGAGCTTGGCTTGGAATCCTCAACACACCAACATGTTTTCTGTCTGTGGACACAGTTTCACCTCGATTAGGTCAAAGGGGTCAGATAGCGACCGTTCAGCGTAAAAAATGACACTTCCTGTTCTCAGGGGGCGTGGCCTAAGTGACGTCATCATTTGACCGTTGGGTATTGTAGAGCATCCCATGATGATCAATCACTGAAAGTTTGGTGCTTCTATGAGTTTTTTTCAAAGAGTTATAACAGTTTGATGTTTCATGGCGAATCGGTGACCTTTGACCCCCGGAAAGACCCCTTCAGCAAGCCCGAAAACGCAAACCTACGATAACTTTGGATCGGCCATGCCTTTTGAACGATCTGACCGAGTTTCAAGCCGATCGATCGAAATCCCTAGGACAAGTTCGATCAAATGCGAACCCTGTAAACGCCCAAAATCGGGTCAAAATCGGAACTTTAATCCAAAATGGCCGACAATCTGTGATACTTGCACTATGACATTAATTGTAAATTCAGAGTGTTTTGGGGAGCTCTACAAGTGTACCAAGTTTCAAGTCTCTACGATAAAGTAAGTGAATAGGAAAGGGTCTTTTGAAAGTTGCTAGGTGGCGCCCTTGAGCCGTTTCTTTTGCGATTTTTGCAACCACCATAAAATACAAAATTTTTCACCGGGCTCTATGCCCCCGCCACGTTTGGTGAGTTTTTGAATATGATAAAGCCCCCAAAAAGCCCCCCAAAGAAGGTGGCAGAAAAATAATAATAATAAACAGCAAGGTTTCAATAGGCTCTCGCAGCGATAGCTGCTCGGGCCTAATAATTAAAGCTCCGCGGAGCCTCAAGCGGCCCTCGCAGCTAGCGCTGCTCCGGCCTATAGCCACCGCGGGGGTACCAGCACCGCCCCCCGCCCGCCACCGCCGACGCTCGCGCGCCCTCATCCACGCTATCCGCTTTTACGGCTTCGGCAGAGCTCCCTGGCGATGAACCAAAAATCTGGAGCACATCGGGCCATGTAGAGAGGAGATACAGCTGTTTGATTAACCTAGGGGGCGCAGTGGAGTCAAATCACAATTAAACTCTATTGGGCTCCTTAGAGGTTCACAAGTGTCACTCATACAATGTCTGGTGCAAATCGGATGATGCGTTTGTGAATACGAGACGAACGTATGCATATTACGAGGGACAGCCATTTTGCCACGCCCCCACGGGTCAGTAGAGTTCATCATCAATGAGTTCATCATCAATAAGTTCATCATCATTTCATTTTATGTCAGTCTGCACAGGATGAAACCCATAAGAATTAGAGAGAAAAAGTAAGACATACAGTAGAAAAAACAGGTGACTTCCTGTCGGAAGTGTGCGGGGCTAATGTTATGTCATCAATCGACCACCTAACTGTCATGATGGCTGGTCTATAATGACACATAGAAAGTCTGATGCATCTGTGACCTGGCATTAGGAAGTAATTTCACATTCATGTTTCATGATGTATAATCAAAGTTTGGGACTTAGCCACGCCCCCACGGGTCAGTAGAGTTCATCACGGCAGAGTTCATCATCATTTCATTTCATGTCAGTCTGCACAGGATGAAACCCATAAGAATTAGAGAGAAAAAGTAAGACATACAGTAGAAAAAACAGGTCACTTCCTGTCGGAAGTGGGCGGGGCAAGGGTGATGTCATCAATCGACCACATAACTGTGATGAGGGCTTATCTATAATGAGACATAGAAAGTCTGATGCAGCTCTGACCTGGCATTTGGAAGTTATTTCACATTCATGTTTCATGGTGTATAGTCAAAGTTTGGGACTTAGCCACGCCCCCACGGGTCAGTAGAGTTCATCATGGGAGAGTTCATCATCATGTCATTTCATGTCAGCCTGCACAGGATGAAACCCATAAGAATTAGAGAGTAAAAGTAAGACATACAATTGAAGAAAGAGGTTACTTCCTGTCGGAAGTGGGCGGGGCTAGGGTGATGTCATCAATCGACCACCTAACTATGATGAAGGCTGGTCTATAATGAGACATAGAAAGTCTGATGCAGCTGTGACCTGGCATTTGGAAGTTATTTCACATTCATGTTTCATGCTGTATAGTCAAAGTTTGGGACTTAGCCACGCCCCCACGGGTCAGTCGAGTTCATCATGGGAGAGTTCATCATCATGTAATTTCATGTCAGCCTGCACAGGATGAATCCCATATGATTTAGAGAGTAAAAGTAAGACATACAATAGAAAAAACAGGTGATTTCCTGTCGGAAGTGGGCGGGGTTAAGGTGATGTCATCAACTGACCATCTCAATGTGATGAGGGGTGGTCTGTAGTCAGATATAGGAAGTCTGATGCAGCTGTGACCTTCTATGTGGAAGTTATTGTATCTTGATGTTTCATGGCGAATAGTCAAAGTTTGGGACTTAGCCACGCCCACATGCTTTGACATAGAAAAATTCCTACGATAACTTTTCATCTTTAATGTCTCAAGTCTCTGCTGACTGAGTTTGAAGTCTCTATCTCAAAAGCTGCAGGAGGAGATAGATCAGATGCGATGTCTATGAAAAAGAGGAAATGGCTGATTTTGATCCAAAATGGCCGACTTCCTGTTGGGTTTGCACCATGGCTCCAAGAGACTTTTTTGTAGGTCCTGACATGATACACATGTGTACCAAGTTTCATAATTCTAGGTTAAAGAATGGCTTGGGGCTGATCATTTAAAAAATTCTAGGGGGCGCTGTAGAGAAATTAGGCCACGCCCATCAACGACTGTTATGGATTCCTGTTCGGGGATGGATAAGGATGCATCCTAGTGAGTTTGGTGCAGCTGGGCTGAACGATGTGGAATCTAGAGCCAAACGTATGGCGGCGGCGTTACCTCTGCTTCGCCGCGGTCCCACGGCCACGCCCTCTACAGAAGACTCTTGGCGCTTTAAAGCAAGTGACACTAACATGTTATCTGTCATCCAACACAGAATCATGTTGATTAGGTGCAGTGAGCCAGAAAGGCAGCTTTCCATGGAAAAAAAAGCACTTCCTGTTCTGAGGGGCGGGGCTTAGATGACGTCAGACTATGACAACATAGGTTCGTAGGGGACCCTACCAGGATCAGTCATGTCAAGTTTGGTGCAGCTGGCCTCAAAATTGTGGAATCCACAGCCAAACGTAAGGACACGGCGTTTAGGGTCACTTCGCCACGCCGCCACGCCCACCTGCTGGATTCAAATGAGCTTGGCTTGGAATCCTCAACACACCAACATGTTTTCTGTCTGTGGACACAGTTTCACCTCGATTAGGTCAAAGGGGTCAGATAGCGACCGTTCAGCGTAAAAAATGACACTTCCTGTTCTCAGGGGGCGTGGCCTAAGTGACGTCATCATTTGACCGTTGGGTATTGTAGAGCATCCCATGATGATCAATCACTGAAAGTTTGGTGCTTCTATGAGTTTTTTTCAAAGAGTTATAACAGTTTGATGTTTCATGGCGAATCGGTGACCTTTGACCCCCGGAAAGACCCCTTCAGCAAGCCCGAAAACACAAACGTACGATAACTTTGGATCGGCCATGCCTTTTGAACGATCTGACCGAGTTTGAAGCCGATCGATCGAAATCCCTAGGACAAGTTCGATCAAATGCGAACCCTGCAAACGCCCAAAATCGGTTCAAAATCGGAACTTTAATCCAAAATGGCCGACAATCTGTGATACTTGCACTATGACATTAATTGTAAATTCAGAGTGTTTTGGGGAGCTCTACAAGTGTACCAAATTTCAAGTCTCTACGATAAAGTAAGTGAATAGGAAAGGGTCTTTTGAAAGTTGCTAGGTGGCGCCCTTGAGCCGTTTCTTGTGCGATTTTTCTGAGGACCTTAAAATACGTAATTTTCACACAGACCTGACGCGTCCGCCAAGTTTGGTGAGTTTTTGAATATGATAAAGCCCCCTAAAAGCCAATTTATTTGGCGGAAGCATAATAATAATAATAATAATTAAAGCTCCGCGGAGCCTCAAGCGGCCCTCGCAGCCAAGCGCCGCTCAAGCCTATAGCCACCGCGGATGTTCCAGCACCGCCTCCCGCCGGCCACCGCCGACGCTCGCGCGCCGTCCTCCACGCGATCCGCTTTGATCTCTTCGGCAGCGTTCCCTGGCCATGCACCCAAAATCTGGAGCAGATCGGGCCATGTGGCAAGGAGCTACAGCTGTTTGATTAACCTAGGGGGCGCAGTGGAGTCAAATTGCAATTAAACTGTATTGGGCTCCTCAGAGGTTCACAAGTGTCACTCATAAAAAGTCTGGTGCAAATAGGATGATGCGTTTGTGAATAAGAGACGATCGTATGCATATGGCGAGGGACAGCCATTTTGCCACTCCCCCACGGGTCAGTAGGCATTGACAGAGTTCATCATCATCTCATGTTATGTCAGTCTGCACAGGGTTGGTATCCATGACACACCAACATGTTTTAGAGTGTAAAAGTAAGACATACAGTAGAAAAAAGAGGTGACTTCCTGTCGGAAGTGGGCGGGGCTAAGGTGATGTCATCAATCGACCACCTAACTGTGATGAGGGCTGGTCTATAATGAGACATAGAAAGTCTGATGCATCTGTGACCTGGCATTAGGAAGAAATTTCACATTCATGTTTCATGATGTATATTCAAAGTTTGGGACTTAGCCACGCCCCCACGGGTCAGTAGAGTTCATCACGGCAGAGTTCATCATCATTTCATTTCATGTCAGCCTGCACAGGATGAAACCCATAAGAATTAGAGAGTAAAAGTAAGACATACAATTGAAGAAAGAGGTTACTTCCTGTCGGAAGTGGGCGGGGCTAGGGTGATGTCATCAATCGACCACCTAACTATGATGAAGGCTGGTCTATAATGAGACATAGAAAGTCTGATGCAGCTGTGACCTGGCATTTGGAAGTTATTTCACATTCATGTTTCATGCTGTATAGTCAAAGTTTGGGACTTAGCCACGCCCCCACGGGTCAGTCGAGTTCATCATGGGAGAGTTCATCATCATATCATGTCATGTCAGCCTACACCGGATGAAACCCATATGACTTAGAGAGTAAAAGTAAGACATACAATAGAAAAAACAGGTGACTTCCTGTCGGAAGTGGGCGGGGTTAAGGTGATGTCATCAACTGACCATCTCAATGTGATGAGGGGTGGTCTGTAGTCAGATATAGGAAGTCTGATGCAGCTGTGACCTTCTATGTGGAAGTTATTGCATCTTGATGTTTCATGGCGAATAGTCAAAGTTTGGGACTTAGCCACGCCCACATGCTTTGACATAGAAAAATTCCTACGATAACTTTTCATCTTTAATGTCTCAAGTCTCTGCTGACTGAGTTTGAAGTCTCTATCTCAAAAGCTGCAGGAGGAGATAGATCAGATGCGATGTCTATGAAAAAGAGGAAATGGCTGATTTTGATCCAAAATGGCCGACTTCCTGTTGGGTTTGCACCATGGCTCCAAGAGACTTTTTTGTAGGTCCTGACATGATACACATGTGTACCAAGTTTCATAATTCTAGGTTAAAGCATGGCTTGGGGCTGATCATTTAAAAATTTCTAGGGGGCGCTGTAGAGAAATTAGGCCACGCCCATCAACGACTGTTATGGATTCCTGTTCGGGGATGGATAAGGATGCATCCTAGTGAGTTTGGTGCAGCTGGGCTGAACGATGTGGAATCTAGAGCCAAACGTATGGCGGCGGCGTTACCTCTGCTTCGCTGCGGTCCCACGGCCACGCCCTCTACAGAAGACTCTTGGCGCTTTAAAGCAAGTGACACTAACATGTTATCTGTCATCCAACACAGAATCATGTTGATTAGGTGCAGTGAGCCAGAAAGGCAGCTTTCCATGGAAAAAAAAGCACTTCCTGTTCTGAGGGGGCGGGGCTTAGATGACGTCAGACTATGACAACATAGGATCGTAGGGGACCCTACCAGGATCACTCATGTCAAGTTTGGTGCAGCTGGCCTCAAAATTGTGGAATCCACAGCCAAACGTAAGGACACGGCGTTTAGGGTCACTTCGCCACGCCGCCACGCCCACCTGCTGGATTCAAATGAGCTTGGCTTGGAATCCTCAACACACCAACATGTTTTCTGTCTGTGGACACAGTTTCACCTCGATTAGGTCAAAGGGGTCAGATAGCGACCGTTCAGCGTAAAAAATGACACTTCCTGTTCTCAGGGGGCGTGGCCTAAGTGACGTCATCATTTGACCGTTGGGTATTGTAGAGCATCCCATGATGATCAATCACTGAAAGTTTGGTGCTTCTATGAGTTTTTTTCAAAGAGTTATAACAGTTTGATGTTTCATGGCGAATCGGTGACCTTTGACCCCCGGAAAGACCCCTTCAGCAAGCCCGAAAACGCAAACCTACGATAACTTTGGATCGGCCATGCCTTTTGAACGATCTGACCGAGTTTGAAGCCGATCGATCGAAATCCCTAGGACAAGTTCGATCAAATGCGAACCCTGCAAACGCCCAAAATCGGTTCAAAATCGGAACTTTAATCCAAAATGGCCGACAATCTGTGATACTTGCACTATGACATTAATTGTAAATTCAGAGTGTTTTGGGGAGCTCTACAAGCGTACCAAATTTCAAGTCTCTACGATAAAGTAAGTGAATAGGAAAGGGTCTTTTGAAAGTTGCTAGGTGGCGCCCTTGAGCCGTTTCTTGTGCGATTTTTCTGAGGACCTTAAAATACGTAATTTTCACACAGACCTGACGCGTCCGCCAAGTTTGGTGAGTTTTTGAATATGATAAAGCCCCCTAAAAGCCAATTTATTTGGCGGAAGCATAATAATAATAATAATTAAAGCTCCGCGGAGCCTCAAGCGGCCCTCGCAGCTAGCGCTGCTCCGGCCTATAGCCACCGCGGGGGTACCAGCACCGCCACCCGCCCGCCACCGCCGACGCTCGCGCGCCCTCATCCACGCTATCCGCTTTTACGGCTTCGGCAGAGCTCCCTGGCGATGAACCAAAAATCTGGAGCACATCGGGCCATGTAGAGAGGAGATACAGCTGTTTGATTAACCTAGGGGGCGCAGTGGAGTCAAATCACAAATAAACTCTATTGGGCTCCTTAGAGGTTCACAAGTGTCACTCATACAATGTCTGGTGCAAATCGGATGATGCGTTTGTGAATACGAGACGAACGTATGCATATTACGAGGGACAGCCATTTTGCCACGCCCCCACGGGTCAGTAGAGTTCATCATCAATGAGTTCATCATCAATAAGTTCATCATCATTTCATTTTATGTCAGTCTGCACAGGATTAAACCCATATGAATTAGACTGTAAGACATACATTTGAAAAAACATGTTACTTCCTTTCGGAAGTGGGCGGGGCAAAGGTGACGTCATCAATCGACCACCTAACTGTGATGAGGGCTTATCTATAATGAGACATAGAAAGTCTGATGCAGCTCTGACCTGGCATTTGGAAGTTATTTCACATTCATGTTTCATGGTGTATAGTCAAAGTTTGGGACTTAGCCACGCCCCCACGGGTCAGTCGAGTTCATCATGGGAGAGTTCATCATCATATCATGTCATGTCAGCCTACACCGGATGAAACCCATATGACTTAGAGAGTAAAAGTAAGACATACAATAGAAAAAACAGGTGACTTCCTGTCGGAAGTGGGCGGGGTTAAGGTGATGTCATCAACTGACCATCTCAATGTGATGAGGGGTGGTCTGTAGTCAGATATAGGAAGTCTGATGCAGCTGTGACCTTCTATGTGGAAGTTATTGCATCTTGATGTTTCATGGCGAATAGTCAAAGTTTGGGACTTAGCCACGCCCACATGCTTTGACATAGAAAAATTCCTACGATAACTTTTCATCTTTAATGTCTCAAGTCTCTGCTGACTGAGTTTGAAGTCTCTATCTCAAAAGCTGCAGGAGGAGATAGATCAGATGCGATGTCTATGAAAAAGAGGAAATGGCTGATTTTGATCCAAAATGGCCGACTTCCTGTTGGGTTTGCACCATGGCTCCAAGAGACTTTTTTGTAGGTCCTGACATGATACACATGTGTACCAAGTTTCATAATTCTAGGTTAAAGCATGGCTTGGGGCTGATCATTTAAAAATTTCTAGGGGGCGCTGTAGAGAAATTAGGCCACGCCCATCAACGACTGTTATGGATTCCTGTTCGGGGATGGATAAGGATGCATCCTAGTGAGTTTGGTGCAGCTGGGCTGAACCATGTGGAATCTAGAGCCAAACGTATGGCGGCGGCGTTACCTCTGCTTCGACGCGGTCCCACGGCCACGCCCTCTACAGAAGACTCTTGGCGCTTTAAAGCAAGTGACACTAACATGTTATCTGTCATCCAACACAGAATCATGTTGATTAGGTGCAGTGAGCCAGAAAGGCAGCTTTCCATGGAAAAAAAAGCACTTCCTGTTCTGAGGGGGCGGGGCTTAGATGACGTCAGACTATGACAACATAGGATCGTAGGGGACCCTACCAGGATCACTCATGTCAAGTTTGGTGCAGCTGGCCTCAAAATTGTGGAATCCACAGCCAAACGTAAGGACACGGCGTTTAGGGTCACTTCGCCACGCCGCCACGCCCACCTGCTGGATTCAAATGAGCTTGGCTTGGAATCCTCAACACACCAACATGTTTTCTGTCTGTGGACACAGTTTCACCTCGATTAGGACAAAGGGGTCAGATAGCGACCGTTCAGCGTAAAAAATGACACTTCCTGTTCTCAGGGGGCGTGGCCTAAGTGACGTCATCATTTGACCGTTGGGTATTGTAGAGCATCCCATGATGATCAATCACTGAAAGTTTGGTGCTTCTATGAGTTTTTTTCAAAGAGTTATAACAGTTTGATGTTTCATGGCGAATCGGTGACCTTTGACCCCCGGAAAGACCGCTTCAGCAAGCCCGAAAACGCAAACCTACGATAACTTTGGATCGGCCATGCCTTATGAACGATCTGACCGAGTTTGAAGCCGATCGATCGAAATCCCTAGGACAAGTTCGATCAAATGCGAACCCTGTAAACGGACAAAATCGGGTCAAAATCGGAGATTCAATCCAAAATGGCCGACAATCTGTGATACTTGCACTATGACATTAATTGTAAATTCAGAGTGTTTTGGGGAGCTGTACAAGTGTACCAAGTTTCAAGTCTCTACGATAAAGTAAGTGAATAGGAAAGGGTCCTTTGAAAGTTGCTAGGTGGCGCCCTTGAGCCGTTTCTTGTGCGATTTTTCTGGGGACCTTAAAATACGTAATTTTCACGCAGACCTGATGCGTCCGCCAAGTTTGGTGAGTTTTTGAATATGATAAAGCCCCCTAAAAGCCAATTTATTTGGCGGAAGCATAATAATAATAATAATTAAAGCTCCGCGGAGCCTCAAGCGGCCCTCGCAGCCAAGCGCCGCTCAAGCCTATAGCCACCGCGGATGTTCCAGCACCGCCTCCCGCCGGCCACCGCCGACACTCGCGCGCCGTCCTCCATGCGATCCGCTTCGATGTCTTCGGCAGCGTTCACTGGCCATGCACCCAAAATCTGGAGCAGATTGGGCCATGTGGCAAGGAGATACAGCTGTTTGATTAACCTAGGGGGAGCAGTGGAGTCAAATTGCAATTAAACTGTATTGGGCTCCTCAGAGGTTCACAAGTTTCACTCATAAAAAGTCTGGTGCAAATAGGATGATGCGTTTGTGAATAAGAGACGATCGTATGCATATGGCGAGGGACAGCCATTTTGCCACTCCCCCACGGGTCTTTAGGCATTGACAGAGTTCATCATCATGTCATGTTATGTCAGTCTGCACAGGGTTGGAATCCATGACACACCAACATGTTTTAGAGTGTAAAAGTAAGACATACAGTAGAAAAAACAGGTGACTTCCTGTCGGAAGTGGGCGGGGCTAAGGTGATGTCATCAATCGACCACCTAACTATGATGAAGGCTGGTCTATAATGAGACATAGAAAGTCTGATGCAGCTGTGACCTGGCATTTGGAAGTTATTTCACATTCATGTTTCATGCTGTATAGTCAAAGTTTGGGACTTAGCCACGCCCCCACGGGTCAGTCGAGTTCATCATGGGAGAGTTCATCATCATATCATGTCATGTCAGCCTACACCGGATGAAACCCATATGACTTAGAGAGTAAAAGTAAGACATACAATAGAAAAAACAGGTGACTTCCTGTCGGAAGTGGGCGGGGTTAAGGTGATGTCATCAACTGACCATCTCAATGTGATGAGGGGTGGTCTGTAGTCAGATATAGGAAGTCTGATGCAGCTGTGACCTTCTATGTGGAAGTTATTGCATCTTGATGTTTCATGGCGAATAGTCAAAGTTTGGGACTTAGCCACGCCCACATGCTTTGACATAGAAAAATTCCTACGATAACTTTTCATCTTTAATGTCTCAAGTCTCTGCTGACTGAGTTTGAAGTCTCTATCTCAAAAGCTGCAGGAGGAGATAGATCAGATGCGATGTCTATGAAAAAGAGGAAATGGCTGATTTTGATCCAAAATGGCCGACTTCCTGTTGGGTTTGCACCATGGCTCCAAGAGACTTTTTTGTAGGTCCTGACATCATACACATGTGTACCAAGTTTCATAATTCTAGGTTAAAGCATGGCTTGGGGCTGATCATTTAAAAATTTCTAGGGGGCGCTGTAGAGAAATTAGGCCACGCCCATCAACGACTGTTATGGATTCCTATTCGGGGATGGATAAGGATGCATCCTAGTGAGTTTGGTGCAGCTGGGCTGAACGATGTGGAATCTAGAGCCAAACGTATGGCGGCGGCGTTACCTCTGCTTCGCCGCGGTCCCACGGCCACGCCCTCTACAGAAGACTCTTGGCGCTTTAAAGCAAGTGAGACTAACATGTTATCTGTCATCCAACACAGAATCATGTTGATTAGGTGCAGTGAGCCAGAAAGGCAGCTTTCCATGGAAAAAAAAGCACTTCCTGTTCTGAGGGGGCGGGGCTTAGATGACGTCAGACTATGACAACATAGGATCGTAGGGGACCCTACCAGGATCACTCATGTCAAGTTTGGTGCAGCTGGCCTCAAAATTGTGGAATCCACAGCCAAACGTAAGGACACGGCGTTTAGGGTCACTTCGCCACGCCGCCACGCCCACCTGCTGGATTCAAATGAGCTTGGCTTGGAATCCTCAACACACCAACATGTTTTCTGTCTGTGGACACAGTTTCACCTCGATTAGGTCAAAGGGGTCAGATAGCGACCGTTCAGCGTAAAAAATGACACTTCCTGTTCTCAGGGGGCGTGGCCTAAGTGACGTCATCATTTGACCGTTGGGTATTGTAGAGCATCCCATGATGATCAATCACTGAAAGTTTGGTGCTTCTATGAGTTTTTTTCAAAGAGTTATAACAGTTTGATGTTTCATGGCGAATCGGTGACCTTTGACCCCCGGAAAGACCCCTTCAGCAAGCCCGAAAACGCAAACCTACGATAACTTTGGATCGGCCATGCCTTATGAACGATCTGACCGAGTTTCAAGCCGATCGATCGAAATCCGTAGGACAAGTTCGATCAAATGCGAACCCTGTAAACGGCCAAAATCGGGTCAAAATCGGAACTTCAATCCAAAATGGCCGACAATCTGTGATACTTGCACTATGACATTAATTGTAAATTCAGAGTGTCTTGGGGAGCTCTACAAGTGTACCAAGTTTCAAGTCTCTACGATAAAGTAAGTGAATAGGAAAGGGTCTTTTGAAAGTTGCTAGGTGGCGCCCTTGAGCCGTTTCTTGTGCGATTTTTCTGGGGACCTTAAAATACGTAAATTTTACACGGGCTCTATGCCCCCGCCAAGTTTGGTGAGTTTTTGAATATGAGAAAGCCCCCAAAAAGCCAATTCTTTTGGCACAATAAAAATAATAATAATAAACAGCACGAAAACAATAGGCTCTCGCAGCGCTTAGCTGCTCGGGCCTAATTAACAGCACGATTACAATAGGCCTTCGCAGCGCTTAGCTGCTCGGGCCTAATTAAAGCTCCGCGGAGCCTCAAGCGGCCCTCGCAGCCAAGCGCCGCTCAAGCCTAGCCACCGCGGATGTTCCAGCACCGCCTCCCCTCAGCCACCGCCTCCCCTCAGCACCACCTCCCCCCAGCCACTGCCTCCCCTCAGCACCATGTCACCCCAGCCACCGCCTACCCCCAGCCACCGCCTTGCTCTCACGGAGCTGCCAAACCCGCCCTGAAGATAGTCACCCTGTCATGTTCGACATTGCTCCCAGTCAATGCACAAAAATCTGGTGTAGATCAGCTGATATCGCAAGGAGACACAGGTGTTTGATTAACCTGGGTGCGTAGTAGAGTCAAATTGCAATTAAACTCTATTGGGCTCCTTAGAGGTTCACAAGTGTCACTCATAAAAAGTCTGGAGCAAATGGGATGATGCGTTTGTCAATAAGAGACGATCGTATGCATATGGCGAGGGACAGCCATTTTTGCCACACCCACAAGGGTCAGATGCCATTGACAGAGTTCATCTTCATGGCATTTTATGTCAGTCTGCACAGGATGAAACCCATATGACTTAGAGAGTAAAAGTCAGACATACAGTAGAAAAAACAGGTGACTTCCTGTCGGAAGTGGGCGGGGCTAAGGTGATGTCATCAATCGACCACCTAACTGTGATGAAGGCTGGTCTATAATGAGACATAGAAAGTCTGATGCAGCTGTGACCTGGCATTAGGAAGTTATTTCACATTCATGTTTCATGGTGAATAGTCAAAGTTTGAGACTAAGCCACGCCCCCACGGGTCAGTAGAGTTCATCACGGCAGAGTTCATCATCATTTCATTTCATGTCAGTCAGCACAGGATGAAACCCATAAGAATTAAAGAGAAAAAGTAAGACATACAGTAGAAAAAACAGGTGACTTCCTGTCGGAAGTGTGCGGGGCTAAGGTGACGTCATCAATCGACCACCTAACTGTGATGATTGCTGATCTATAATGAGACACAGAAAGTCTGATGCAGCTGTGACCTGGCATTTGGAAGTTATTTCACATTCATATTTCATGGTGTATAGTCAAAGTTTGGGACTTAGCCACGCCCCCACGGGTCAGTAGAGTTCATCATGGGAGAGTTCATCATCATTTAATTTCATGTCAGTCTGCACAGGATTAAACCCATATGAATTAGACTGTAAGACATACATTTGAAAAAACATGTTACTTCTTTTCGGAAGTGTGCGGGGCAAAGGTGACGTCATCAATCGACCACCTAACTGTGATGAGGGCTTATCTATAATGAGACATAGAAAGTGTGATGCAGCTCTGACCTGGCATTTGGAAGTTATTTCACATTCATGTTTCATGGTGTATAGTCAAAGTTTGGGACTTAGCCACGCCCACACGGGTCAGTAGAGTTCATCACGGCAGAGTTCATCATCATTTAATTTCATGTCAGTCAGCACAGGATGAAACCCATAAGAATTAGAGAGAAAAAGTCAGACATACAGTAGAAAAAACAGGTGACTTCCTGTCGGAAGTGTGCGGGGCTAAGGTGACGTCATCAATCGACCACATAACTGTGATGAGGGCTTATCTATAATGAGACATAGAAAGTCTGATGCAGCTGTGACCTGGCATTAGGAAGTTATTTCACATTCATGTTTCATGGTGAATAGTCAAAGTTTGGGACTAAGCCACACTTAGTCCCAAACTTAGCAGTAGGCATTTACAGAGTTCATCATCATCTCATTTTATGTCAGCCTGCACAGGGTTGGAATCCATGACACACCAACATTACTTAGAGAGTAAAAGTCAGACATACAGTAGAAAATAGAGGTGACTTCCTGTCGGAAGTGGGCGGGGCAAGGGTTATGTCATCAATCGACCACATAACTGTGATGAGGGCTTATCTATAATGAGACATAGAAAGTCTGATGAAGCTCTGACCTGGCATTTGGAAGTTATTTCACATTCATGTTTCATGGTGTATAGTCAAAGTTTGGGACTTAGCCACGCCCCCACGGGTCAGTAGAGTTCATCATGGGAGAGTTCATCATCATGTCATTTCATGTCAGCCTGCACAGGATGAAACCCATAAGAATTAGAGAGTAAAAGTAAGACATACAATTGAAGAAAGAGGTTACTTCCTGTCGGAAGTGGGCGGGGCTAGGGTGATGTCATCAATCGACCAACTAACTATGATGAAGGCTGGTCTATAATGAGACATAGAAAGTCTGATGCAGCTGTGACCTGGCATTTGGAAGTTATTTCACATTCATGTTTCATGCTGTATAGTCAAAGTTTGGGACTTAGCCACGCCCCCACGGGTCAGTCGAGTTCATCATGGGAGAGTTCATCATCATATCATTTCATGTCAGCCTACACCGGATGAAACCCATATGACTTAGAGAGTAAAAGTAAGACATACAATAGAAAAAACAGGTGACTTCCTGTCGGAAGTGGGCGGGGTTAAGGTGACGTCATCAACTGACCATCTCAATGTGATGAGGGGTGGTCTGTAGTCAGATATAGGAAGTCTGATGCAGCTGTGACCTTCTATGTGGAAGTTATTGCATCTTGATGTTTCATGGCGAATAGTCAAAGTTTGGGACTTAGCCACGCCCACATTCTTTGACATAGAAAAATTCCTACGATAACTTTTCATCTTTAATGTCTCAAGTCTCTGCTGACTGAGTTTGAAGTCTCTATCTCAAAAGCTGCAGGAGGAGATAGATCAGATGCGATGTCTATGAAAAAGAGGAAATGGCTGATTTTGATCCAAAATGGCCGACTTCCTGTTGGGTTTGCACCATGGCTCCAAGAGACTTTTTTGTAGGTCCTGACATGATACACATGTGTACCAAGTTTCATAATTCTAGGTTAAAGCATGGCTTGGGGCTGATCATTTAAAAATTTCTAGGGGGCGCTGTAGAGAAATTAGGCCACGCCCATCAACGACTGTTATGGATTCCTGTTCGTGGATGAATAAGGATGCATCCTAGTGAGTTTGGTGCAGCTGGTCTGAATGATGTGGAATCTAGAGCCAAACGTATGGCGGCGGCGTTCCCTCTGCTTCGCCGCGCTGCCACGGCCACGCCCTCTACTGAAAACTCTTGGCGCTTTAAAGCAAGTGAGACCAACATGTTATCTGTCATCCAACACAGAATCATCTTGATTAGGTCGAGAGAGCCAGAGATGGAGCTGTACAAGTCAATAAAAGGCACTTCCTGTTCTGAGGGGGCGGGGCTTAGATGACGTCAGACTATGACGACATAGGATCGTCAGGCATCCCACCAGGATCACTCATGTCAAGTTTGGTGCAGCTGGGCACAAGATTGAGGAATCTACAGCCAAACGTATGGCGACGGCGTTACAGGTCACTTCGCCATGCCGCCACGCCCACCTGGTCCATCAAAGCCAAACAGGGTTGGAATCCATGACACACCAACATGTTTTCTGTCTGTGGACACAGTTTCATGTTTATTAGGTCAAAGGGGTCAGATAAGGACCGTTCACAGTAAAACATGACACTTCCTGTTGTCAGGGGGCGTGGCCTAAGTGATGTCATCATTTGACCATTGGGTGTTGTAGGGGACCCGTTGATGATCAATCACTGAAAGTTTGGTGCTGCTGTGAGTTTTGTTGTAAAAGTTATAACCCTTTTATTTTTCATGGCGACAAGGTGAACTTTGACCCCAGGTAACTCCATTTAGAAGAAAAAAAAACGCAAAACTCTGATAACTTTGGATCGGCCATGCCTTATGAACGATCTGACTGAGTTTGAAGCCGATCGATCGAAGTCCCTAGGACTAGTTCGAAAAAATGCGAACCCTGTGAACGGCCAAAATCGGAACTTCAATCCAAAATGGCCGACATTCTGTGATACTTGCACTATGACATTAATTGTAAATTCTGAGTGTCTTGGGGAGCTGTACAAGTGTACCAAGTTTCAAGTCTGTACGATAAAGTAAGTGAATAGGAAAGGGTCTTTTGAAATTTGCTAGGTGGCGCCCTTGAGCCGTTTCTTGTGCGATTTTTCTGGGGACCTTAAAATACGTAAATTTTCACCGGGCTCTATGCCCCCGCCAAGTTTGGTGAGTTTTTGAATATGATAAAGCCCCCAAAAAGCCAATTTATTTTACGGAAGAATAAGAATAATAATAATAATTAAAGCTCCGCGGAGCCTCAAGCGGCCCTCGCAGCCAAGCGCCGCTCAAGCCTATAGCCACCGCGGATGTTCCAGCACCGCCTCCCGCCGGCCACCGCCGACGCTCGCGCGCCGTCCTCCACGCGATCCGCTTCGATGCCTTCGGCAGCGTTCCCTGGCCATGCACCCCCAATCTGGAGCAGATTGGGCCATGTGGCAAGGAGATACAGCTGTTTGATTAACCTAGGGGGCGCAGTGGAGTGAAATTGCAATTAAACTCTATTGGGCTTCTTAGAGGTTAACAAGTGTCACTCATAAAAAGTCTGGAGCAAATGGGATGATGCGTTTGTGAATAAGAGACGATCGTATGCATATGGCGAGGGACAGCCATTTTTGCCACACCCACAAGGGTCAGATGCCATTGACAGAGTTCATCTTCATGGCATTTTATGTCAGTCTGCACAGGGTTGGTATCCATGACACACCAACATGTTTTAGAGTGTAAAAGTAAGACATACAGTAGAAAAAAGAGGTGACTTCCTGTCGGAAGTGGGCGGGGCTAAGGTGATGTCATCAATCCACCACCTAACCGTGATGAGGACTGGTCTATAATGAGACATAGAAAGTCTGATGCAGCTGTGACCTTATATGTGCATGTTATGTCACTTTGATGTTTAATGGTGAATAGTCAAAGTTTGGGACTTAGCCACACCCACATGCTTTGACACACAAAAATTCCTGTGATAACTTCTGACCTTTAATGTCTCAACTCTCTGCTCACTAAGTTTGAAGTCTGTATCTCAAAAGCTGTAGGAGGAGATAGATCAGATGTGACGTCTATGAAAAACAGTAAATGGCGGAATTTGATCCAAAATGGCCGACTTCCTGTTGGGTTTGCACCATGGCTCCAAGAGACTTTTTTGTAGGTCCTGACATCATACACATGTGTACCAAGTTTCATAATTCTAGGTTAAAGCATGGCTTGGGGCTGATTATTTAAATAATTCTAGGGGGCGCTGTAGAGAAATTAGGCCACGCCCATCAACGACTGTTATGGATTCCTGTTCGGGGATGGCTAAGGATGCATCCTAGTGAGTTTGGTGCAGCTGGGCTGAAACATGTGGAATCTAGAGCCAAACGTATGTCGGCGGCGTTCCCTCTGCTTCGCCGCGCTGCCATGGCCACGCCCTCTACTGAAAACTCTTGGCGCTTTAAAGCAAGTGAGACCAACATGTTATCTGTCATCCACCACAGAATCATCTTGATTAGGTGGAGAGAGCCATAGATGGAGCTTTACAAGTCAAAAAAAGGCACTTCCTGTTCTGAGGGGGCGGGGCTTATATAACGTCAGACTATGACGACATAGGATCGTCAGGCATCCCACCAGGATCACTCATGTCAAGTTTGGTGCAGCTGGGCTCAAAATTGTGGAATCTACAGCCAAACGTATGGACACGGCGTTACAGGTCAGTTCGCCACGCCGCCACGCCCACCTGCTCCATCCCAGCCAGATGGGGATGGAATCCAATACACACCAACATGTTTTCTGTCTGTGGACACAGTTTCACCTCGATTAGGTCAAAGGGGTCAGATAGCGACCGTTCAGCGTAAAAAATGACACTTCCTGTTCTCAGGGGGCGTGGCCTAAGTGACGTCATCATTTGACCGTTGGGTATTGTAGAGCATCCCATGATGATCAATCACTGAAAGTTTGGTGCTTCGAGGAGTTTTTTTCAAAGAGTTATAACAGTTTGATGTTTCATGGCGAATCGGTGACCTTTGACCCCCGGAAAGACCCCTTCAGCAAGCCCGAAAACGCAAACCTACGATAACTTTGGATCGGCCATGCCTTATGAACGATCTGACCGAGTTTGAAGCCGATCGATCGAAATCCCTAGGACAAGTTCGATCAAATGCGAACCCTGCAAACGCCCAAAATCGGGTCAAAATCGGAACTTTAATCCAAAATGGCCGACAATCTGTGATACTTGCACTATGACATTAATTGTAAATTCTCAGTGTCTTGAGGAGCTCTCCAAGTGTACCGAGTTTCAAGTGTCTACGATAAAGTAAGTGAATAGGAAAGGGTCTTTTGAAAGTTGCTAGGTGGCGCCCTTGAGCCGTTTCTTGTGCGATTTTTCCGAGGACCTTAAAATACGTAAATTTTCACCGGGCTCTATGCCCCCGCCAAGTTTGGTGAGTTTTTGAATATGATAAAGCCCCCAAAAAGCCAATTTATTTTACGGAAGAATAATAATAATAATTTACAGCACAGTTTCAATAGGCTCTCGCAGCGCTTAGCTGCTCGGGCCTAATAATAATTTACAGCACAGTTTCAATAGGCTCTCGCAGCGCTTAGCTGCTCGGGCCTAATAATTAAAGCTCCGCGGAGCCTCAAGCGGCCCTCGCAGCCAAGCGCCGCTCAAGCCTATAGCTACCGCGGATGTTCCAGCACCGCCTCCCGCCGGCCACCGCCGACGCTCGCGCGCCGTCCTCCATGCGATCCGCTTCGATGTCTTCGGCAGCGTTCACTGGCCATGCACCCAAAATCTGGAATAGATTGGGCCATGTGGCAAGGAGATACAGCTGTTTGATTAACCTAGGGGGCGCAGTGGAGTCAAATTGCAATTAAACTGTATTGGGCTCCTCAGAGGTTCACAAGTTTCACTCATAAAAAGTCTGGTGCAAATAGGATGATGCGTTTGTGAATAAGAGACGATCATATGCATATGGCGAGGGACAGCCATTTTGCCACTCCCCCACGGGTCAGTAGGCATTGACAGAGTTCATCATCATGTCATGTTATGTCAGTCTGCACAGGGTTGGAATCCATGACACACCAACATGTTTTAGAGTGTAAAAGTAAGACATACAGTATAAAAAACAGGTGACTTCCTGTCGGAAGTGAGCGGGGCTAAGGTGATGTCATCAATCGACCACCTAACTGTTATGAGGGCTGGTCTATAATGAGACATAGAAAGTCTGATGCATCTGTGACCTGGCATTAGGAAGTAATTTCACATTCATGTTTCATGATGTATATTCAAAGTTTGGGACTTAGCCACGCCCCCACGGGTCAGTAGAGTTCATCACGGCAGAGTTCATCATCATTTCATTTCATGTCAGTCTGCACAGGATGAAACCCATAAGAATTAGAGAGAAAAAGTAAGACATACAGTAGAAAAAACAGGTCACTTCCTGTCGGAAGTGGGCGGGGCAAGGGTGATGTCATCAATCGACCACATAACTGTGATGAGGGCTTATCTATAATGAGACATAGAAAGTCTGATGCAGCTCTGACCTGGCATTTGGAAGTTATTTCACATTCATGTTTCATGGTGTATAGTCAAAGTTTGGGACTTAGCCACGCCCCCACGGGTCAGTAGAGTTCATCATGGGAGAGTTCATTATCATGTCATTTCATGTCAGCCTGCACAGGATGAAACCCATAAGAATTAGAGAGTAAAAGTAAGACATACAATTGAAGAAAGAGGTTACTTCCTGTCGGAAGTGGGCGGGGCTAGGGTGATGTCATCAATCGACCACCTAACTATGATGAAGGCTGGTCTATAATGAGACATAGAAAGTCTGATGCAGCTGTGACCTGGCATTTGGAAGTTATTTCACATTCATGTTTCATGCTGTATAGTCAAAGTTTGGGACTTAGCCACGCCCCCACGGGTCAGTCGAGTTCATCATGGGAGAGTTCATCATCATATCATGTCATGTTCAGCCTACACCGGATGAAACCCATATGACTTAGAGAGTAAAAGTAAGACATACAATAGAAAAAACAGGTGACTTCCTGTCGGAAGTGGGCGGGGTTAAGGTGATGTCATCAACTGACCATCTCAATGTGATGAGGGGTGGTCTGTAGTCAGATATAGGAAGTCTGATGCAGCTGTGACCTTCTATGTGGAAGTTATTGCATCTTGATGTTTCATGGCGAATAGTCAAAGTTTGGGACTTAGCCACGCCCACATTCTTTGACATAGAAAAATTCCTACGATAACTTTTCATCTTTAATGTCTCAAGTCTCTGCTGACTGAGTTTGAAGTCTCTATCTCAAAAGCTGCAGGAGGAGATAGATCAGATGCGATGTCTATGAAAAAGAGGAAATGGCTGATTTGATCCAAAATGGCCGACTTCCTGTTGGGTTTGCACCATGGCTCCAAGAGACTTTTTTGTAGGTCCTCACATGATACACATGTGTACCAAGTTTCATAATTCTAGGTTAAAGCATGGCTTGGGGCTGATCATTTAAAAATTTCTAGGGGGCGCTGTAGAGAAATTAGGCCACGCCCATCAACGACTGTTATGGATTCCTGTTCGGGGATGGATAAGGATGCATCCTAGTGAGTTTGGTGCAGCTGGGCTGAACGATGTGGAATCTAGAGCCAAACGTATGGCGGCGGCGTTACCTCTGCTTCGCCGCGGTCCCACGGCCACGCCCTCTACAGAAGACTCTTGGCGCTTTAAAGCAAGTGAGACTAACATGTTATCTGTCATCCAACACAGAATCATGTTGATTAGGTGCAGTGAGCCAGAAAGGCAGCTTTCCATGGAAAAAAAAGCACTTCCTGTTCTGAGGGGGCGGGGCTTAGATGACGTCAGACTATGACAACATAGGATCGTAGGGGACCCTACCAGGATCACTCATGTCAAGTTTGGTGCAGCTGGCCTCAAAATTGTGGAATCCACAGCCAAACGTAAGGACACGGCGTTTAGGGTCACTTCGCCACGCCGCCACGCCCACCTGCTGGATTCAAATGAGCTTGGCTTGGAATCCTCAACACACCAACATGTTTTCTGTCTGTGGACACAGTTTCACCTCGATTAGGTCAAAGGGGTCAGATAGCGACCGTTCAGCGTAAAAAATGACAGTTCCTGTTCTCAGGGGGCGTGGCCTAAGTGACGTCATCATTTGACCGTTGGGTATTGTAGAGCATCCCATGATGATCAATCACTGAAAGTTTGGTGCTTCTATGAGTTTTTTTGAAAGAGTTATAACAGTTTGATGTTTCATGGCGAATCGGTCACCTTTGACCCCCGGAAAGACCCCTTCAGCAAGCCCGAAAACGCAAACCTACGATAACTTTGGATCGGCCATGCCTTATGAACGATCTGACCGAGTTTCAAGCCGATCGATCGAAATCCCTAGGACAAGTTCGATCAAATGCGAACCCTGCGAACGCCCAAAATCGGGTCAAAATCGGAACTTTAATCCAAAATGGCCGACAATCTGTGATACTTGCACTATGACATTAATTGTAAATTCTGAGTGTTTTGGGGAGCTGTACAAGTGTACCAAGTTTCAAGTCTCTACGATAAAGTAAGTGAATAGGAAAGGGTCTTTTGAAAGTTGCTAGGTGGCGCCCTTGAGCCGTTTCTGTTGCGATTTTTCCAGGGACCTTAAAATACGTAAATTTTACACGGGCTCTATGCCCCCGCCAAGTTTGGTGAGTTTTTGAATATGAGAAAGCCCCCAAAAAGCCAATTCTTTTGGCACAATAAAAATAATAATAATTAAAGCTCCGCGGAGCCTCAAGCGGCCCTCGCAGCCAAGCGCCGCTCAAGCCTATAGCCACCGCGTATGTTCCAGCACCACCTCCCCCCAGCCACCGCCTCCCCTCAGCACCACCTCCCCCCAGCCACTGCCTCCCCTCAGCACCATGTCACCCCAGCCACCGCCTACCCCCAGCCACCGCCTTGCTCTCAAGGAGCTGCCAAACCCGCCCTGAAGATAGTCACCTGTCATGTTCGACATTGCTCCCAGACAATGCACAAAAATCTGGTGTAGATCAGCTGATATCGCAAGGAGACACAGGTGTTTGATTAACCTGGGTGCGCAGTGGAGTCAAATTGCAATTAAACTCTATTGGGCTCCTTAGAGGTTCACAAGTGTCACTCATAAAAAGTCTGGAGCAAATGGGATGATGCGTGTGTGAATAAGAGATGATCGTTTGCATATGGCGAGGGACTGCCATCTGGCCACGCCTCCACGGGTCAGTAGGCATTTACAGAGTTCATCTTCATGTCATTTTATGTCAGTCTGCAAAGCATGAAACCCATATGACTTAGAGAGTAAAAGTCAGACATACAGTAGAAAAAACAGGTGACTTCCTGTCGGAAGTGGGCGTGGCTAAGGTGATGTCATCAATCGACCACCTAACTGTGATGAGGTCTGGTCTATAATGAGACATAGAAAGTCTGATGCAGCTCTGACCTGGCATTTGGAAGTTATTTCACATTCATGTTTCATGGTGTATAGTCAAAGTTTGGGACTTAGCCACGCCCCCACGGGTCAGTAGAGTTCATCATGGGAGAGTTCATCATCATGTCATTTCATGTCAGCCTGCACAGGATGAAACCCATAAGAATTAGAGAGTAAAAGTAAGACATACAATTGAAGAAAGAGGTTACTTCCTGTCGGAAGTGGGCGGGGCTAGGGTGATGTCATCAATCGACCACCTAACTATGATGAAGGCTGGTCTATAATGAGACATAGAAAGTCTGATGCAGCTGTGACCTGGCATTTGGAAGTTATTTCACATTCATGTTTCATGCTGTATAGTCAAAGTTTGGGACTTAGCCACGCCCCCACGGGTCAGTCGAGTTCATCATGGGAGAGTTCATCATCATATCATGTCATGTCAGCCTACACCGGATGAAACCCATATGACTTAGAGAGTAAAAGTAAGACATACAATAGAAAAAACAGGTGACTTCCTGTCGGAAGTGGGCGGGGTTAAGGTGATGTCATCAACTGACCATCTCAATGTGATGAGGGGTGGTCTGTAGTCAGATATAGGAAGTCTGATGCAGCTGTGACCTTCTATGTGGAAGTTATTGCATCTTGATGTTTCATGGCGAATAGTCAAAGTTTGGGACTTAGCCACGCCCACATGCTTTGACATAGAAAAATTCCTACGATAACTTTTCATCTTTAATGTCTCAAGTCTCTGCTGACTGAGTTTGAAGTCTCTATCTCAAAAGCTGCAGGAGGAGATAGATCAGATGCGATGTCTATGAAAA
This sequence comes from Poecilia mexicana, assembly GCF_051168715.1. NCBI lineage: Eukaryota > Metazoa > Chordata > Actinopteri > Cyprinodontiformes > Poeciliidae > Poecilia > Poecilia mexicana. The sequence continues at coordinate 7,898,409 of NW_028263373.1, read as the reverse complement.
AGAGGAAATGGCTGATTTTGATCCAAAATGGCCGACTTCCTGTTGGGTTTGCACCATGGCTCCAAGAGACTTTTTTGTAGGTCCTGACATGATACACATGTGTACCAAGTTTCATAATTCTAGGTTAAAGCATGGCTTGGGGCTGATCATTTAAAAATTTCTAGGGGGCGCTGTAGAGAAATTAGGCCACGCCCATCAACGACTGTTATGGATTCCTGTTCGTGGATGAATAAGGATGCATCCTAGTGAGTTTGGTGCAGCTGGTCTGAATGATGTGGAATCTAGAGCCAAACGTATGGCGGCGGCGTTCCCTCTGCTTCGCCGCGCTGCCACGGCCACGCCCTCTACTGAAAACTCTTGGCGCTTTAAAGCAAGTGAGACCAACATGTTATCTGTCATCCAACACAGAATCATCTTGATTAGGTCGAGAGAGCCAGAGATGGAGCTGTACAAGTCAATAAAAGGCACTTCCTGTTCTGAGGGGGCGGGGCTTAGATGACGTCAGACTATGACGACATAGGATCGTCAGGCATCCCACCAGGATCACTCATGTCAAGTTTGGTGCAGCTGGGCACAAGATTGAGGAATCTACAGCCAAACGTATGGCGACGGCGTTACAGGTCACTTCGCCATGCCGCCACGCCCACCTGGTCCATCAAAGCCAAACAGGGTTGGAATCCATGACACACCAACATGTTTTCTGTCTGTGGACACAGTTTCATGTTTATTAGGTCAAAGGGGTCAGATAAGGACCGTTCACAGTAAAACATGACACTTCCTGTTGTCAGGGGGCGTGGCCTAAGTGATGTCATCATTTGACCATTGGGTGTTGTAGGGGACCCGTTGATGATCAATCACTGAAAGTTTGGTGCTGCTGTGAGTTTTGTTGTAAAAGTTATAACCCTTTTATTTTTCATGGCGACAAGGTGAACTTTGACCCCAGGTAACTCCATTTAGAAGAAAAAAAAACGCAAAACTCTGATAACTTTGGATCGGCCATGCCTTATGAACGATCTGACTGAGTTTGAAGCCGATCGATCGAAGTCCCTAGGACTAGTTCGAAAAAATGCGAACCCTGTGAACGGCCAAAATCGGAACTTCAATCCAAAATGGCCGACATTCTGTGATACTTGCACTATGACATTAATTGTAAATTCTGAGTGTCTTGGGGAGCTGTACAAGTGTACCAAGTTTCAAGTCTGTACGATAAAGTAAGTGAATAGGAAAGGGTCTTTTGAAATTTGCTAGGTGGCGCCCTTGAGCCGTTTCTTGTGCGATTTTTCTGGGGACCTTAAAATACGTAAATTTTCACCGGGCTCTATGCCCCCGCCAAGTTTGGTGAGTTTTTGAATATGATAAAGCCCCCAAAAAGCCAATTTATTTTACGGAAGAATAAGAATAATAATAATAATTAAAGCTCCGCGGAGCCTCAAGCGGCCCTCGCAGCTAGCGCTGCTCCGGCCTATAGCCACCGCGGGGGTACCAGCACCGCCACCCGCCCGCCACCGCCGACGCTCGCGCGCCCTCATCCACGCTATCCGCTTTTACGGCTTCGGCAGAGCTCCCTGGCGATGAACCAAAAATCTGGAGCACATCGGGCCATGTAGAGAGGAGATACAGCTGTTTGATTAACATAGGGGGCGCAGTGGAGTCAAATTGCAATTAAACTCCACTGGGCTCCTTAGAGGTTCACAAGTGTCACTCATAAAAAGTCTGGTGTAAATCGGATGATGTGTCTGTGAATAAGAGATGATCGTATGCATATGGCGAGGGACAGCCATTTTGCGACGCCCCCACGCATCAGTAGGCATTGACAGAGTTCATCTTCATGTCATTTTATGTCAGTCTGCACAGGATGAATCCCATATGACTTAGAGTGTAAAAGTAAGACATACAGTAGAAAAAACAGGTGACTTCCTGTCGGAAGTGGGCGGGGCTAAGGTGATGTCATCAATCGACCACCTAACCGTGATGAGGACTGGTCTATAATGAGACATAGAAAGTCTGATGCAGCTGTGACCTTGTATGTGCATGTTATGTCACTTTGATGCTTAATGGTGAATAGTCAAAGTTTGGGACTTTGCCACGCCCACACGCTTTGACACACAAAAATTCCTGTGATAACTTCAGACCTTTAGTGTCTCAACTCTCTGCTGACTGAGTTTGAAGTCTGTATCTCGAAAGCTGTAGGAGGAGATGGATCAGATGTGACGTCTATGAAAAACAGTAAATGGCGGATTTTGATCCAAAATGGCCGACTTCCTTTTGGGTTTGCACCATGGCTCCAAGAGACTTTTTTGTAGGTCCTGACATCATACACATGTGTACCAAGTTTCATAATTCTAGGTTAAAGCATGGCTTGGGGCTGATTATTTAAATAATTCTAGGGGGCGCTGTAGAGAAATTAGGCCACGCCCATGAACGACTGTTATGGATTCCTGTTCGGGGATAAATAAGGATGCATCCTAGTGAGTTTGGTGCAGCTGGGCTGAACGATGTGGAATCTAGAGGCAAACGTATGGCGGCGGCGTTCCCTCTGCTTCGCCGCGCTGCCACGGCCACGCCCTCTACTGAAGACTCTTGGCGCTTTAAAGCAAGTGAGACCAACATGTTATCTGTCATCCAACACAGAATCATCTTGATTAGGTTGAGAGAACCATAGATGGAGCTTTACAAGTCAAAAAAAGGCACTTCCTGTTCTGAGGGGGCGGGGCTTAGATGACGTCAGACTATGACGACATAGGATCGTAAGGCATCCCACCAGGATCACTCATGTGAAGTTTGGTGCAGCTGGGCTTAAAATTGTGGAATCTACAGCCAAACGTATGGCGACGGCGTTACAGGTCAGTTCGCCACGCTGCCACGCCCACCTGCTCCATCAAAGCGAAACAGGGTTGGAATCCATGACACACCAACATGTTTTCTGTCTGTGGACACAGTTTCATGTTGATTAGGTCAAAGGGGTCAGATAGCGACCATTCACAGTAAAAAATGACACTTCCTGTTCTAAGGGGGCGTGGCCTAAGTGATGTCATCATTTGACCATTGGGTATTGTAGGGGACCCGATGATGATCAATCACTGACAGTTTGGTGCTGCTGTGAGTTTTTTTGTAAAAGTTATAACCGTTTTATTTTTCATGGCGACTAGGTGAACTTTGACCCCAGGTAACCCCCCTTCAGGAAGGTCGAAAACGCAAACCTACGATAACTTTGGATCGGCCATGCCTTATGAACGATCTGACCGAGTTTGAAGCCGATCGATCGAAATCCCTAGGACAAGTTCGAAAAAATGCGAACCCTGTAAACGGCCAAAATCGGGTCAAAATCGGAACTTCAATCCAAAATGGCCGACATTCTGTGATACTTGCACTATGACATTAATTGTAAATTCTGAGTGTCTTGGGGAGCTCTACAAGTGTACCAAGTTTCAAGTCTCTACGATAAAGTAAGTGAATAGGAAAGGGTCCTTTGAAATTTGCCAGGTGGCGCCCTTGAGCCGTTTCTTGTGCGATTTTTCTGAGGACCTTAAAATACGTAAATTTTACACGGGCTCTATGCCCCCGCCACGTTTGGTGAGTTTTTGAATATGATAAAGCCCCCAAAAAGCCAATTCATTTGGCACAAGAACTATAATAATAAATTAAAGCTCCGCGGAGCCTCAAGCGGCCCTCGCAGCCAAGCGCCGCTCAAGCCTATAGCCACCGCGGATGTTCCAGCACCGCCTCCCGCCGGCCACCGCCGACGCTCGCGCGCCGTCCTCCATGCGATCCGCTTCGATGTCTTCGGCAGCGTTCACTGGCCATGCACCCAAAATCTGGAGCAGATTGGGCCATGTGGCAAGGAGATACAGCTGTTTGATTAACCTAGGGGGCGCAGTGGAGTCAAATTGCAATTAAACTGTATTGGGCTCCTCAGAGGTTCACAAGTTTCACTCATAAAAAGTCTGGTGCAAATAGGATGATGCGTTTGTGAATAAGAGACGATCATATGCATATGGCGAGGGACAGCCATTTTTCCAAGCCCCCACGGGTCAGTAGGCATTTACAGAGTTCATCGTCATCTCATTTCATGTCAGTCTGCACAGGGTTTGAATCCATGACACACCAACATCTTTTAGAGTGTAAAAGTAAGACATACAGTAGAAAAAACAGGTGACTTCCTTTTGGAAGTGGGCGGGGCTAAGGTGATGTCATCAATCGACCACCTAACTGTGATGAGGGCTGGTCTATAATGAGACATAGAAAGTCTGATGCATCTGTGACCTGGCATTAGGAAGAAATTTCACATTCATGTTTCATGATGTATATTCAAAGTTTGGGACTTAGCCACGCCCCCACGGGTCAGTAGAGTTCATCACGGCAGAGTTCATCATCATTTCATTTCATGTCAGTCTGCACAGGATGAAACCCATAAGAATTAGAGAGAAAAAGTAAGACATACAATTGAAGAAAGAGGTTACTTCCTGTCGGAAGTGGGCGGGGCTAGGGTGATGTCATCAATCGACCACCTAACTATGATGAAGGCTGGTCTATAATGAGACATAGAAAGTCTGATGCAGCTGTGACCTGGCATTTGGAAGTTATTTCACATTCATGTTTCATGCTGTATAGTCAAAGTTTGGGACTTAGCCACGCCCCCACGGGTCAGTCGAGTTCATCATGGGAGAGTTCATCATCATATCATGTCATGTCAGCCTACACCGGATGAAACCCATATGACTTAGAGAGTAAAAGTAAGACATACAATAGAAAAAACAGGTGACTTCCTGTCGGAAGTGGGCGGGGTTAAGGTGATGTCATCAACTGACCATCTCAATGTGATGAGGGGTGGTCTGTAGTCAGATATAGGAAGTCTGATGCAGCTGTGACCTTCTATGTGGAAGTTATTGCATCTTGATGTTTCATGGCGAATAGTCAAAGTTTGGGACTTAGCCACGCCCACATGCTTTGACATAGAAAAATTCCTACGATAACTTTTCATCTTTAATGTCTCAAGTCTCTGCTGACTGAGTTTGAAGTCTCTATCTCAAAAGCTGCAGGAGGAGATAGATCAGATGCGATGTCTATGAAAAAGAGGAAATGGCTGATTTTGATCCAAAATGGCCGACTTCCTGTTGGGTTTGCACCATGGCTCCAAGAGACTTTTTTGTAGGTCCTGACATGATACACATGTGTACCAAGTTTCATAATTCTAGGTTAAAGCATGGCTTGGGGCTGATCATTTAAAAATTTCTAGGGGGCGCTGTAGAGAAATTAGGCCACGCCCATCAACGACTGTTATGGATTCCTGTTCGGGGATGGATAAGGATGCATCCTAGTGAGTTTGGTGCAGCTGGGCTGAACGATGTGGAATCTAGAGCCAAACGTATGGCGGCGGCGTTACCTCTGCTTCGCTGCGGTCCCACGGCCACGCCCTCTACAGAAGACTCTTGGCGCTTTAAAGCAAGTGACACTAACATGTTATCTGTCATCCAACACAGAATCATGTTGATTAGGTGCAGTGAGCCAGAAAGGCAGCTTTCCATGGAAAAAAAAGCACTTCCTGTTCTGAGGGGGCGGGGCTTAGATGACGTCAGACTATGACAACATAGGATCGTAGGGGACCCTACCAGGATCACTCATGTCAAGTTTGGTGCAGCTGGCCTCAAAATTGTGGAATCCACAGCCAAACGTAAGGACACGGCGTTTAGGGTCACTTCGCCACGCCGCCACGCCCACCTGCTGGATTCAAATGAGCTTGGCTTGGAATCCTCAACACACCAACATGTTTTCTGTCTGTGGACACAGTTTCACCTCGATTAGGTCAAAGGGGTCAGATAGCGACCGTTCAGCGTAAAAAATGACACTTCCTGTTCTCAGGGGGCGTGGCCTAAGTGACGTCATCATTTGACCGTTGGGTATTGTAGAGCATCCCATGATGATCAATCACTGAAAGTTTGGTGCTTCTATGAGTTTTTTTCAAAGAGTTATAACAGTTTGATGTTTCATGGCGAATCGGTGACCTTTGACCCCCGGAAAGACCCCTTCAGCAAGCCCGAAAACGCAAACCTACGATAACTTTGGATCGGCCATGCCTTATGAACGATCTGACCGAGTTTGAAGCCGATCGATCGAAATCCCTAGGACAAGTTCGATCAAATGCGAACCCTGCAAACGCCCAAAATCGGGTCAAAATCGGAACTTTAATCCAAAATGGCCGACAATCTGTGATACTTGCACTATGACATTAATTGTAAATTCTGAGTGTTTTGGGGAGCTGTACAAGTGTACCAAGTTTCAAGTCTCTACGATAAAGTAAGTGAATAGGAAAGGGTCCTTTGAAAGTTGCTAGGTGGCGCCCTTGAGCCGTTTCTTTTGCGATTTTTGCAACGACCATAAAATACAAAATTTCGCACCGGGCTCTATGCCCCCGCCAAGTTTGGTGAGTTTTTGAATATGATAAAGCCCCCAAAAAGCCAATTCATTTGGCACAAGAACTATAATAATAATAAGAAACAGCAAGGTTTCAATAGGCTCTCGCAGCGCTTAGCTGCTCGGGCCTAATAATAATAATAATAAGAAACAGCGCGATTACAATAGGCCTTCGCAGCGCTTAGCTGCTCGGGCCTAATAAACAGCACAGTTTCAATAGGCTCTCGCAGCGCTTAGCTGCTCGGGCCTAATAAGAATAATTAAAGCTCCGCGGAGCCTCAAGCGGCCCTCGCAGCCAAGCGCCGCTCAAGCCTATAGCCACCGCGGATGTTCCAGCACCGCCTCCCGCCAGCCACCGCCGACGCTCGCGCGCCGTCCTCCACGCGATCCGCTTCGATACATTCGGCAGCATTTCCTGGCCATGCACCCAAAATCTGGAGCAGATTGGGCCATGTGGCAAGGAGATACAGCTGTTTGATTAACCTAGGGGGCGCAGTGGAGTCAAATTGCAATTAAACTCTATTGGGCTCCTTAGAGGTTAACAAGTGTCACTCATAAAAAGTCTGGTGCAAATCGGATGATGCGTCTGTGAATAAGAGACGATCGTATGCATATGGCGAGGGACAGCCATTTTGTCACGCCCCCACGGGTCAGCAGGCATTTACAGAGTTCATCATCATCTCATTTTATGTCAGTCTGCACAGGGTTGGAATCCATGACACACCAACATGTTTTAGAGTGTAAAAGTAAGACATACAGTAGAAAAAACAGGTGACTTCCTGTCGGAAGTGGGCGGGGCTAACGTGATGTCATCAATCGACCACCTAACTGTTATGAGGACTGGTCTATAATGAGACATAGAAAGTGTTATGCAGCTCTGACCTGGCATTTGGAAGTTATTTCACATTCATGTTTCATGGTGATTAGTCAAAGTTTGGGACTTAGCCACGCCCCCACGGGTCAGTAGAGTTCATCATGGGAGAGGTCATCATCATTTAATTTCATGTCAGTCAGGACAGGATGAAACCCATAAGAATTAGAGAGTAAAAGTAAGACATACAATTGAAGAAAGAGGTTACTTCCTGTCGGAAGTGGGCGGGGCTAGGGTGATGTCATCAATCGACCACCTAACTATGATGAAGGCTGGTCTATAATGAGACATAGAAAGTCTGATGCAGCTGTGACCTGGCATTTGGAAGGTATTTCACATTCATGTTTCATGCTGTATAGTCAAAGTTTGGGACTTAGCCACGCCCCCACGGGTCAGTCGAGTTCATCATGGGAGAGTTCATCATCATATCATGTCATGTCAGCCTACACCGGATGAAACCCATATGACTTAGAGAGTAAAAGTAAGACATACAATAGAAAAAACAGGTGACTTCCTGTCGGAAGTGGGCGGGGTTAAGGTGATGTCATCAACTGACCATCTCAATGTGATGAGGGGTGGTCTGTAGTCAGATATAGGAAGTCTGATGCAGCTGTGACCTTCTATGTGGAAGTTATTGCATCTTGATGTTTCATGGCGAATAGTCAAAGTTTGGGACTTAGCCACGCCCACATGCTTTGACATAGAAAAATTCCTACGATAACTTTTCATCTTTAATGTCTCAAGTCTCTGCTGACTGAGTTTGAAGTCTCTATCTCAAAAGCTGCAGGAGGAGATAGATCAGATGCGATGTCTATGAAAAAGAGGAAATGGCTGATTTTGATCCAAAATGGCCGACTTCCTGTTGGGTTTGCACCATGGCTCCAAGAGACTTTTTTGTAGGTCCTGACATGATACACATGTGTACTAAGTTTCATAATTGTAGGTTAAAGCATGGCTTGGGGCTGATCATTTAAAAATTTCTAGGGGGCGCTGTAGAGAAATTAGGCCACGCCCATCAACGACTGTTATGGATTCCTGTTCGGGGATGGATAAGGATGCATCCTAGTGAGTTTGGTGCAGCTGGGCTGAACGATGTGGAATCTAGAGCCAAACGTATGGCGGCGGCGTTACCTCTGCTTCGCCGCGGTCCCACGGCCACGCCCTCTACAGAAGACTGTTGGCGCTTTAAAGCAAGTGAGACTAACATGTTATCTGTCATCCAACACAGAATCATGTTGATTAGGTGCAGTGAGCCAGAAAGGCAGCTTTCCATGGAAAAAAAAGCACTTCCTGTTCTGAGGGGGCGGGGCTTAGATGACGTCAGACTATGACAACATAGGATCGTAGGGGACCCTACCAGGATCACTCATGTCAAGTTTGGTGCAGCTGGCCTCAAAATTGTGGAATCCACAGCCAAACGTAAGGACACGGCGTTTAGGGTCACTTCGCCACGCCGCCACGCCCACCTGCTGGATTCAAATGAGCTTGGCTTGGAATCCTCAACACACCAACATGTTTTCTGTCTGTGGACACAGTTTCACCTCGATTAGGTCAAAGGGGTCAGATAGCGACCGTTCAGCGTAAAAAATGACACTTCCTGTTCTCAGGGGGCGTGGCCTAAGTGACGTCATCATTTGACCGTTGGGTATTGTAGAGCATCCCATGATGATCAATCACTGAAAGTTTGGTGCTTCTATGAGTTTTTTTCAAAGAGTTATAACAGTTTGATGTTTCATGGCGAATCGGTGACCTTTGACCCCCGGAAAGACCCCTTCAGCAAGCCCGAAAACGCAAACCTACGATAACTTTGGATCGGCCATGCCTTTTGAACGATCTGACCGAGTTTCAAGCCGATCGATCGAAATCCCTAGGACAAGTTCGATCAAATGCGAACCCTGTAAACGCCCAAAATCGGGTCAAAATCGGAACTTTAATCCAAAATGGCCGACAATCTGTGATACTTGCACTATGACATTAATTGTAAATTCAGAGTGTTTTGGGGAGCTCTACAAGTGTACCAAGTTTCAAGTCTCTACGATAAAGTAAGTGAATAGGAAAGGGTCTTTTGAAAGTTGCTAGGTGGCGCCCTTGAGCCGTTTCTTTTGCGATTTTTGCAACCACCATAAAATACAAAATTTTTCACCGGGCTCTATGCCCCCGCCACGTTTGGTGAGTTTTTGAATATGATAAAGCCCCCAAAAAGCCCCCCAAAGAAGGTGGCAGAAAAATAATAATAATTAAAGCTCCGCGGAGCCTCAAGCGGCCCTCGCAGCCAAGCGCCGCTCAAGCCTATAGCCACCGCGGATGTTCCAGCACCGCCTCCCGCCGGCCACCGCCGACGCTCGCACGCCGTCCTCCATGCGATCCGCTTCGATGTCTTCGGCAGCGTTCACTGGCCATGCACCCAAAATCTGGAGCAGATTGGGCCATGTGGCAAGGAGATACAGCTGTTTGATTAACCTAGGGGGCGCAGTGGAGTCAAATTGCAATTAAACTGTATTGGGCTCCTCAGAGGTTCACAAGTTTCACTCATAAAAAGTCTGGTGCAAATAGGATGATTCGTTTGTGAATAAGAGACGATCGTATGCATATGGCGAGGGACAGCCATTTTGCCACTCCCCCACGGGTCTGTAGGCATTGACAGAGTTCATCATCATCTAATGTTATGTCAGTGTGCACAGGGTTGGAATCCATGACACACCAACATGTTTTAGAGTGTAAAAGTAAGACATACAGTATAAAAAACAGGTGACTTCCTGTCGGAAGTGGGCGGGGCTAAGGTGATGTCATCAATCGACCACCTAACTGTGATGAGGGGTGGTCTGTAGTCAGATATAGGAAGTCTGATGCAGCTGTGACCTTCTATGTGGAAGTTATTGCATCTTGATGTTTCATGGCGAATAGTCAAAGTTTGGGACTTAGCCACGCCCACATGCTTTGACATAGAAAAATTCCTACGATAACTTTTCATCTTTAATGTCTCAAGTCTCTGCTGACTGAGTTTGAAGTCTCTATCTCAAAAGCTGCAGGAGGAGATAGATCAGATGCGATGTCTATGAAAAAGAGGAAATGGCTGATTTTGATCCAAAATGGCCGACTTCCTGTTGGGTTTGCACCATGGCTCCAAGAGACTTTTTTGTAGGTCCTGACATGATACACATGTGTACCAAGTTTCATAATTCTAGGTTAAAGCATGGCTTGGGGCTGATCATTTAAAAATTTCTAGGGGGCGCTGTAGAGAAATTAGGCCACGCCCATCAACGACTGTTATGGATTCCTGTTCGGGGATGGATAAGGATGCATCCTAGTGAGTTTGGTGCAGCTGGGCTGAACGATGTGGAATCTAGAGCCAAACGTATGGCGGCGGCGTTACCTCTGCTTCGCCGCGGTCCCACGGCCACGCCCTCTACAGAAGACTGTTGGCGCTTTAAAGCAAGTGAGACTAACATGTTATCTGTCATCCAACACAGAATCATGTTGATTAGGTGCAGTGAGCCAGAAAGGCAGCTTTCCATGGAAAAAAAAGCACTTCCTGTTCTGAGGGGGCGGGGCTTAGATGACGTCAGACTATGACAACATAGGATCGTAGGGGACCCTACCAGGATCACTCATGTCAAGTTTGGTGCAGCTGGCCTCAAAATTGTGGAATCCACAGCCAAACGTAAGGACACGGCGTTTAGGGTCACTTCGCCACGCCGCCACGCCCACCTGCTGGATTCAAATGAGCTTGGCTTGGAATCCTCAACACACCAACATGTTTTCTGTCTGTGGACACAGTTTCACCTCGATTAGGTCAAAGGGGTCAGATAGCGACCGTTCAGCGTAAAAAATGACACTTCCTGTTCTCAGGGGGCGTGGCCTAAGTGACGTCATCATTTGACCGTTGGGTATTGTAGAGCATCCCATGATGATCAATCACTGAAAGTTTGGTGCTTCTATGAGTTTTTTTCAAAGAGTTATAACAGTTTGATGTTTCATGGCGAATCGGTGACCTTTGACCCCCGGAAAGACCCCTTCAGCAAGCCCGAAAACGCAAACCTACGATAACTTTGGATCGGCCATGCCTTTTGAACGATCTGACCGAGTTTCAAGCCGATCGATCGAAATCCCTAGGACAAGTTCGATCAAATGCGAACCCTGTAAACGCCCAAAATCGGGTCAAAATCGGAACTTTAATCCAAAATGGCCGACAATCTGTGATACTTGCACTATGACATTAATTGTAAATTCAGAGTGTTTTGGGGAGCTCTACAAGTGTACCAAGTTTCAAGTCTCTACGATAAAGTAAGTGAATAGGAAAGGGTCTTTTGAAAGTTGCTAGGTGGCGCCCTTGAGCCGTTTCTTTTGCGATTTTTGCAACCACCATAAAATACAAAATTTTTCACCGGGCTCTATGCCCCCGCCACGTTTGGTGAGTTTTTGAATATGATAAAGCCCCCAAAAAGCCCCCCAAAGAAGGTGGCAGAAAAATAATAATAATTAAAGCTCCGCGGAGCCTCAAGCGGCCCTCGCAGCTAGCGCTGCTCCGGCCTATAGCCACCGCGGGGGTACCAGCACCGCCCCCCGCCCGCCACCGCCGACGCTCGCGCGCCCTCATCCACGCTATCCGCTTTTACGGCTTCGGCAGAGCTCCCTGGCGATGAACCAAAAATCTGGAGCACATCGGGCCATGTAGAGAGGAGATACAGCTGTTTGATTAACCTAGGGGGCGCAGTGGAGTCAAATCACAATTAAACTCTATTGGGCTCCTTAGAGGTTCACAAGTGTCACTCATACAATGTCTGGTGCAAATCGGATGATGCGTTTGTGAATACGAGACGAACGTATGCATATTACGAGGGACAGCCATTTTGCCACGCCCCCACGGGTCAGTAGAGTTCATCATCAATGAGTTCATCATCAATAAGTTCATCATCATTTCATTTTATGTCAGTCTGCACAGGATGAAACCCATAAGAATTAGAGAGAAAAAGTAAGACATACAGTAGAAAAAACAGGTGACTTCCTGTCGGAAGTGTGCGGGGCTAATGTTATGTCATCAATCGACCACCTAACTGTCATGATGGCTGGTCTATAATGACACATAGAAAGTCTGATGCATCTGTGACCTGGCATTAGGAAGTAATTTCACATTCATGTTTCATGATGTATAATCAAAGTTTGGGACTTAGCCACGCCCCCACGGGTCAGTAGAGTTCATCACGGCAGAGTTCATCATCATTTCATTTCATGTCAGTCTGCACAGGATGAAACCCATAAGAATTAGAGAGAAAAAGTAAGACATACAGTAGAAAAAACAGGTCACTTCCTGTCGGAAGTGGGCGGGGCAAGGGTGATGTCATCAATCGACCACATAACTGTGATGAGGGCTTATCTATAATGAGACATAGAAAGTCTGATGCAGCTCTGACCTGGCATTTGGAAGTTATTTCACATTCATGTTTCATGGTGTATAGTCAAAGTTTGGGACTTAGCCACGCCCCCACGGGTCAGTAGAGTTCATCATGGGAGAGTTCATCATCATGTCATTTCATGTCAGCCTGCACAGGATGAAACCCATAAGAATTAGAGAGTAAAAGTAAGACATACAATTGAAGAAAGAGGTTACTTCCTGTCGGAAGTGGGCGGGGCTAGGGTGATGTCATCAATCGACCACCTAACTATGATGAAGGCTGGTCTATAATGAGACATAGAAAGTCTGATGCAGCTGTGACCTGGCATTTGGAAGTTATTTCACATTCATGTTTCATGCTGTATAGTCAAAGTTTGGGACTTAGCCACGCCCCCACGGGTCAGTCGAGTTCATCATGGGAGAGTTCATCATCATGTAATTTCATGTCAGCCTGCACAGGATGAATCCCATATGATTTAGAGAGTAAAAGTAAGACATACAATAGAAAAAACAGGTGATTTCCTGTCGGAAGTGGGCGGGGTTAAGGTGATGTCATCAACTGACCATCTCAATGTGATGAGGGGTGGTCTGTAGTCAGATATAGGAAGTCTGATGCAGCTGTGACCTTCTATGTGGAAGTTATTGTATCTTGATGTTTCATGGCGAATAGTCAAAGTTTGGGACTTAGCCACGCCCACATGCTTTGACATAGAAAAATTCCTACGATAACTTTTCATCTTTAATGTCTCAAGTCTCTGCTGACTGAGTTTGAAGTCTCTATCTCAAAAGCTGCAGGAGGAGATAGATCAGATGCGATGTCTATGAAAAAGAGGAAATGGCTGATTTTGATCCAAAATGGCCGACTTCCTGTTGGGTTTGCACCATGGCTCCAAGAGACTTTTTTGTAGGTCCTGACATGATACACATGTGTACCAAGTTTCATAATTCTAGGTTAAAGAATGGCTTGGGGCTGATCATTTAAAAAATTCTAGGGGGCGCTGTAGAGAAATTAGGCCACGCCCATCAACGACTGTTATGGATTCCTGTTCGGGGATGGATAAGGATGCATCCTAGTGAGTTTGGTGCAGCTGGGCTGAACGATGTGGAATCTAGAGCCAAACGTATGGCGGCGGCGTTACCTCTGCTTCGCCGCGGTCCCACGGCCACGCCCTCTACAGAAGACTCTTGGCGCTTTAAAGCAAGTGACACTAACATGTTATCTGTCATCCAACACAGAATCATGTTGATTAGGTGCAGTGAGCCAGAAAGGCAGCTTTCCATGGAAAAAAAAGCACTTCCTGTTCTGAGGGGCGGGGCTTAGATGACGTCAGACTATGACAACATAGGTTCGTAGGGGACCCTACCAGGATCAGTCATGTCAAGTTTGGTGCAGCTGGCCTCAAAATTGTGGAATCCACAGCCAAACGTAAGGACACGGCGTTTAGGGTCACTTCGCCACGCCGCCACGCCCACCTGCTGGATTCAAATGAGCTTGGCTTGGAATCCTCAACACACCAACATGTTTTCTGTCTGTGGACACAGTTTCACCTCGATTAGGTCAAAGGGGTCAGATAGCGACCGTTCAGCGTAAAAAATGACACTTCCTGTTCTCAGGGGGCGTGGCCTAAGTGACGTCATCATTTGACCGTTGGGTATTGTAGAGCATCCCATGATGATCAATCACTGAAAGTTTGGTGCTTCTATGAGTTTTTTTCAAAGAGTTATAACAGTTTGATGTTTCATGGCGAATCGGTGACCTTTGACCCCCGGAAAGACCCCTTCAGCAAGCCCGAAAACACAAACGTACGATAACTTTGGATCGGCCATGCCTTTTGAACGATCTGACCGAGTTTGAAGCCGATCGATCGAAATCCCTAGGACAAGTTCGATCAAATGCGAACCCTGCAAACGCCCAAAATCGGTTCAAAATCGGAACTTTAATCCAAAATGGCCGACAATCTGTGATACTTGCACTATGACATTAATTGTAAATTCAGAGTGTTTTGGGGAGCTCTACAAGTGTACCAAATTTCAAGTCTCTACGATAAAGTAAGTGAATAGGAAAGGGTCTTTTGAAAGTTGCTAGGTGGCGCCCTTGAGCCGTTTCTTGTGCGATTTTTCTGAGGACCTTAAAATACGTAATTTTCACACAGACCTGACGCGTCCGCCAAGTTTGGTGAGTTTTTGAATATGATAAAGCCCCCTAAAAGCCAATTTATTTGGCGGAAGCATAATAATAATAATAATAATAATAAGAATAATAAACAGCGCGATTACAATAGGCCTTCGCAGCGCTTAGCTGCTCGGGCCTAATAAACAGCAAGGTTTCAATAGGCTCTCGCAGCGATAGCTGCTCGGGCCTAATAATTAAAGCTCCGCGGAGCCTCAAGCGGCCCTCGCAGCCAAGCGCCGCTCAAGCCTATAGCCACCGCGGATGTTCCAGCACCGCCTCCCGCCAGCCACCGCCGACGCTCGCGCGCCGTCCTCCACGCGATCCGCTTCGATACATTCGGCAGCATTTCCTGGCCATGCACCCAAAATCTGGAGCAGATTGGGCCATGTGGCAAGGAGATACAGCTGTTTGATTAACCTAGGGGGCGCAGTGGAGTCAAATTGCAATTAAACTCTATTGGGCTCCTTAGAGGTTAACAAGTGTCACTCATAAAAAGTCTGGTGCAAATCGGATGATGCGTCTGTGAATAAGAGACGATCGTATGCATATGGCGAGGGACAGCCATTTTGTCACGCCCCCACGGGTCAGCAGGCATTTACAGAGTTCATCATCATCTCATTTTATGTCAGTCTGCACAGGGTTGGAATCCATGACACACCAACATGTTTTAGAGTGTAAAAGTAAGACATACAGTAGAAAAAACAGGTGACTTCCTGTCGGAAGTGGGCGGGGCTAACGTGATGTCATCAATCGACCACCTAACTGTTATGAGGACTGGTCTATAATGAGACATAGAAAGTGTTATGCAGCTCTGACCTGGCATTTGGAAGTTATTTCACATTCATGTTTCATGGTGATTAGTCAAAGTTTGGGACTTAGCCACGCCCCCACGGGTCAGTAGAGTTCATCATGGGAGAGGTCATCATCATTTAATTTCATGTCAGTCAGGACAGGATGAAACCCATAAGAATTAGAGAGTAAAAGTAAGACATACAATTGAAGAAAGAGGTTACTTCCTGTCGGAAGTGGGCGGGGCTAGGGTGATGTCATCAATCGACCACCTAACTATGATGAAGGCTGGTCTATAATGAGACATAGAAAGTCTGATGCAGCTGTGACCTGGCATTTGGAAGGTATTTCACATTCATGTTTCATGCTGTATAGTCAAAGTTTGGGACTTAGCCACGCCCCCACGGGTCAGTCGAGTTCATCATGGGAGAGTTCATCATCATATCATGTCATGTCAGCCTACACCGGATGAAACCCATATGACTTAGAGAGTAAAAGTAAGACATACAATAGAAAAAACAGGTGACTTCCTGTCGGAAGTGGGCGGGGTTAAGGTGATGTCATCAACTGACCATCTCAATGTGATGAGGGGTGGTCTGTAGTCAGATATAGGAAGTCTGATGCAGCTGTGACCTTCTATGTGGAAGTTATTGCATCTTGATGTTTCATGGCGAATAGTCAAAGTTTGGGACTTAGCCACGCCCACATGCTTTGACATAGAAAAATTCCTACGATAACTTTTCATCTTTAATGTCTCAAGTCTCTGCTGACTGAGTTTGAAGTCTCTATCTCAAAAGCTGCAGGAGGAGATAGATCAGATGCGATGTCTATGAAAAAGAGGAAATGGCTGATTTTGATCCAAAATGGCCGACTTCCTGTTGGGTTTGCACCATGGCTCCAAGAGACTTTTTTGTAGGTCCTGACATGATACACATGTGTACTAAGTTTCATAATTGTAGGTTAAAGCATGGCTTGGGGCTGATCATTTAAAAATTTCTAGGGGGCGCTGTAGAGAAATTAGGCCACGCCCATCAACGACTGTTATGGATTCCTGTTCGGGGATGGATAAGGATGCATCCTAGTGAGTTTGGTGCAGCTGGGCTGAACGATGTGGAATCTAGAGCCAAACGTATGGCGGCGGCGTTACCTCTGCTTCGCCGCGGTCCCACGGCCACGCCCTCTACAGAAGACTGTTGGCGCTTTAAAGCAAGTGAGACTAACATGTTATCTGTCATCCAACACAGAATCATGTTGATTAGGTGCAGTGAGCCAGAAAGGCAGCTTTCCATGGAAAAAAAAGCACTTCCTGTTCTGAGGGGGCGGGGCTTAGATGACGTCAGACTATGACAACATAGGATCGTAGGGGACCCTACCAGGATCACTCATGTCAAGTTTGGTGCAGCTGGCCTCAAAATTGTGGAATCCACAGCCAAACGTAAGGACACGGCGTTTAGGGTCACTTCGCCACGCCGCCACGCCCACCTGCTGGATTCAAATGAGCTTGGCTTGGAATCCTCAACACACCAACATGTTTTCTGTCTGTGGACACAGTTTCACCTCGATTAGGTCAAAGGGGTCAGATAGCGACCGTTCAGCGTAAAAAATGACACTTCCTGTTCTCAGGGGGCGTGGCCTAAGTGACGTCATCATTTGACCGTTGGGTATTGTAGAGCATCCCATGATGATCAATCACTGAAAGTTTGGTGCTTCTATGAGTTTTTTTCAAAGAGTTATAACAGTTTGATGTTTCATGGCGAATCGGTGACCTTTGACCCCCGGAAAGACCCCTTCAGCAAGCCCGAAAACGCAAACCTACGATAACTTTGGATCGGCCATGCCTTTTGAACGATCTGACCGAGTTTCAAGCCGATCGATCGAAATCCCTAGGACAAGTTCGATCAAATGCGAACCCTGTAAACGCCCAAAATCGGGTCAAAATCGGAACTTTAATCCAAAATGGCCGACAATCTGTGATACTTGCACTATGACATTAATTGTAAATTCAGAGTGTTTTGGGGAGCTCTACAAGTGTACCAAGTTTCAAGTCTCTACGATAAAGTAAGTGAATAGGAAAGGGTCTTTTGAAAGTTGCTAGGTGGCGCCCTTGAGCCGTTTCTTTTGCGATTTTTGCAACCACCATAAAATACAAAATTTTTCACCGGGCTCTATGCCCCCGCCACGTTTGGTGAGTTTTTGAATATGATAAAGCCCCCAAAAAGCCCCCCAAAGAAGGTGGCAGAAAAATAATAATAATAAACAGCAAGGTTTCAATAGGCTCTCGCAGCGATAGCTGCTCGGGCCTAATTAAAGCTCCGCGGAGCCTCAAGCGGCCCTCGCAGCCAAGCGCCGCTCAAGCCTAGCCACCGCGGATGTTCCAGCACCGCCTCCCCCCAGCCACCGCCTCCCCTCAGCACCACCTCCCCCCAGCCACTGCCTCCCCTCAGCACCATGTCACCCCAGCCACCGCCTACCCCCAGCCACTTCCTTGCTCTCACGGAGCTGCCAAACCCGCCCTGAAGATAGTCACCCTGTCATGTTCGACATTGCTCCCAGACAATGCACAAAAATCTGGTGTAGATCAGCTAATATCGCAAGGAGACACAGGTGTTTGATTAACCTTGGTGCGCAGTGGAGTCAAATCGCAATTAAACTCTATTGGGCTCCTTAGAGGTTCACAAGTGTCACTCATACAATGTCTGGTGCAAATCGGATGATGCGTTTGTGAATACGAGACGAACGTATGCATATTACGAGGGACAGCCATTTTGCCACGCCCCCACGGGTCAGTAGAGTACATCATCAATGAGTTCATCATCAATAAGTTCATCATCATTTCATTTTATGTCAGTCAGGACAGGATGAAACCCATAAGAATTAGAGAGAAAAAGTAAGACATACAGTAGAAAAAACAGGTGACTTCCTGTCGGAAGTGGGCGGGGCTAATGTTATGTCATCAATCGACCACCTAACTGTCATGATGGCTGGTCTATAATGACACATAGAAAGTCTGATGCAGCTGTGACCTGGCATTAGGAAGTAATTTCACATTCATGTTTCATGATGTATATTCAAAGTTTGGGACTTAGCCACGCCCCCACGGGTCAGTAGAGTTCATCACGGCAGAGTTCATCATCATTTCATTTCATGTCAGCCTGCACAGGATGAAACCCATAAGAATTAGAGAGTAAAAGTAAGACATACAATTGAAGAAAGAGGTTAGTTCCTGTCGGAAGTGGGCGGGGCTAGGGTGATGTCATCAATCGACCACCTAACTATGATGAAGGCTGGTCTATAATGAGACATAGGAAGTCTGATGCAGCTGTGACCTTCTATGTGGAAGTTATTGCATCTTGATGTTTCATGGCGAATAGTCAAAGTTTGGGACTTAGCCACGCCCACATGCTTTGACATAGAAAAATTCCTACGATAACTTTTCATCTTTAATGTCTCAAGTCTCTGCTGACTGAGTTTGAAGTCTCTATCTCAAAAGCTGCAGGAGGAGATAGATCAGATGCGATGTCTATGAAAAAGAGGAAATGGCTGATTTTGATCCAAAATGGCCGACTTCCTGTTGGGTTTGCACCATGGCTCCAAGAGACTTTTTTGTAGGTCCTGATATGATACACATGTGTACCAAGTTTCATAATTCTAGGTTAAAGCATGGCTTGGGGCTGATCATTTAAAAATTTCTAGGGGGCGCTGTAGAGAAATTAGGCCACGCCCATCAACGACTGTTATGGATTCCTGTTCGGGGATGGATAAGGATGCATCCTAGTGAGTTTGGTGCAGCTGGGCTGAACGATGTGGAATCTAGAGCCAAACGTATGGCGGCGGCGTTACCTCTGCTTCGCCGCGGTCCCACGGCCACGCCCTCTACAGAAGACTCTTGGCGCTTTAAAGCAAGTGAGACTAACATGTTATCTGTCATCCAACACAGAATCATGTTGATTAGGTGCAGTGAGCCAGAAAGGCAGCTTTCCATGGAAAAAAAAGCACTTCCTGTTCTGAGGGGGCGGGGCTTAGATGACGTCAGACTATGACAACATAGGATCGTAGGGGACCCTACCAGGATCACTCATGTCAAGTTTGGTGCAGCTGGCCTCAAAATTGTGGAATCCACAGCCAAACGTAAGGACACGGCGTTTAGGGTCACTTCGCCACGCCGCCACGCCCACCTGCTGGATTCAAATGAGCTTGGCTTGGAATCCTCAACACACCAACATGTTTTCTGTCTGTGGACACAGTTTCACCTCGATTAGGTCAAAGGGGTCAGATAGCGACCGTTCAGCGTAAAAAATGACACTTCCTGTTCTCAGGGGGCGTGGCCTAAGTGACGTCATCATTTGACCGTTGGGTATTGTAGAGCATCCCATGATGATCAATCACTGAAAGTTTGGTGCTTCTATGAGTTTTTTTCAAAGAGTTATAACAGTTTGATGTTTCATGGCGAATCGGTGACCTTTGACCCCCGGAAAGACCCCTTCAGCAAGCCCGAAAACGCAAACCTACGATAACTTTGGATCGGCCATGCCTTTTGAACGATCTGACCGAGTTTCAAGCCGATCGATCGAAATCCCTAGGTGAAGTTCGATCAAATGCGAACCCTGTAAACGCCCAAAATCGGGTCAAAATCGGAACTTTAATCCAAAATGGCCGACAATCTGTGATACTTGCACTATGACATTAATTGTAAATTCAGAGTGTTTTGGGGAGCTGTACAAGTGTACCAAGTTTCAAGTCTCTACGATAAAGTAAGTGAATAGGAAAGGGTCTTTTGAAAGTTGCTAGGTGGCGCCCTTGAGCCGTTTCTTTTGCGATTTTTTCAACGACCATAAAATACGAAATTTTTCACCGGGCTCTATGCCCCCGCCACGTTTGGTGAGTTTTTGAATATGATAAAGCCCCCAAAAAGCCCCCTAAAAAGGGTGGCAGAATCGTAATAATAATTAAAGCTCCGCGGAGCCTCAAGCGGCCCTCGCAGCCAAGCGCCGCTCAAGCCTATAGCCACCGCGGATGTTCCAGCACCGCCTCCCCTCAGCCACCGCCTCCCCTCAGCACCACCTCCCCCCAGCCACTGCCTCCCCTCAGCACCATGTCACCCCAGCCACCGCCTACCCCCAGCCACCGCCTTGCTCTCACGGAGCTGCCAAACCTGCCCTGAAGATAGTCACCCTTTCATGTTCGACATTGCTCCCAGTCAATGCACAAAAATCTGGTGTAGATCAGCTGATATCGCAAGGAGACACAGGTGTTTGATTAACCTGGGTGCGCAGTAGAGTCAAATTGCAATTAAACTCTATTGGGCTCCTTAGAGGTTCACAAGTGTCACTCATAAAAAGTCTGGAGCAAATGGGATGATGCGTTTGTCAATAAGAGACGATCGTATGCATATGGCGAGGGACAGCCATTTTTGCCACACCCACAAGGGTCAGATGCCATTGACAGAGTTCATCTTCATGGCATTTTATGTCAGTCTGCACAGGATGAAACCCATATGACTTAGAGAGTAAAAGTCAGACATACAGTAGAAAAAACAGGTGACTTCCTGTCGGAAGTGGGCGGGGCTAAGGTGATGTCATCAATCGACCACCTAACTGTGATGAGGACTGGTCTATAATGAGACATAGAAAGTCTGATGAAGCTCTGACCTGGCATTTGGAAGTTATTTCACATTCATGTTTCATGCTGTATAGTCAAAGTTTGGGACTTAGCCACGCCCCCACGGGTCAGTCGAGTTCATCATGGGAGAGTTCATCATCATATCATGTCATGTCAGCCTACACCGGATGAAACCCATATGACTTAGAGAGTAAAAGTAAGACATACAATAGAAAAAACAGGTGACTTCCTGTCGGAAGTGGGCGGGGTTAAGGTGATGTCATCAACTGACCATCTCAATGTGATGAGGGGTGGTCTGTAGTCAGATATAATAAGTCTGATGCAGCTGTGACCTTCTATGTGGAAGTTATTGCATCTTGATGTTTCATGGCGAATAGTCAAAGTTTGGGACTTAGCCACGCCCACATGCTTTGACATAGAAAAATTCCTACGATAACTTTTCATCTTTAATGTCTCAAGTCTCTGCTGACTGAGTTTGAAGTCTCTATCTCAAAAGCTGCAGGAGGAGATAGATCAGATGCGATGTCTATGAAAAAGAGGAAATGGCTGATTTTGATCCAAAATGGCCGACTTCCTGTTGGGTTTGCACCATGGCTCCAAGAGACTTTTTTGTAGGTCCTGACATGATACACATGTGTACCAAGTTTCATAATTCTAGGTTAAAGCATGGCTTGGGGCTGATCATTTAAAAATTTCTAGGGGGCGCTGTAGAGAAATTAGGCCACGCCCATCAACGACTGTTATGGATTCCTGTTCGGGGATGGATAAGGATGCATCCTAGTGAGTTTGGTGCAGCTGGGCTGAACGATGTGGAATCTAGAGCCAAACGTATGGCGGCGGCGTTACCTCTGCTTCGCCGCGGTCCCACGGCCACGCCCTCTACAGAAGACTCTTGGCGCTTTAAAGCAAGTGACACTAACATGTTATCTGTCATCCAACACAGAATCATGTTGATTAGGTGCAGTGAGCCAGAAAGGCAGCTTTCCATGGAAAAAAAAGCACTTCCTGTTCTGAGGGGGCGGGGCTTAGATGACGTCAGACTATGACAACATAGGATCGTAGGGGACCCTACCAGGATCACTCATGTCAAGTTTGGTGCAGCTGGCCTCAAAATTGTGGAATCCACAGCCAAACGTAAGGACACGGCGTTTAGGGTCACTTCGCCACGCCGCCACGCCCACCTGCTGGATTCAAATGAGCTTGGCTTGGAATCCTCAACACACCAACATGTTTTCTGTCTGTGGACACAGTTTCACCTCGATTAGGTCAAAGGGGTCAGATAGCGACCGTTCAGCGTAAAAAATGACACTTCCTGTTCTCAGGGGGCGTGGCCTAAGTGACGTCATCATTTGACCGTTGGGTATTGTAGAGCATCCCATGATGATCAATCACTGAAAGTTTGGTGCTTCTATGAGTTTTTTTCAAAGAGTTATAACAGTTTGATGTTTCATGGCGAATCGGTGACCTTTGACCCCCGGAAAGACCCCTTCAGCAAGCCCGAAAACGCAAACCTACGATAACTTTGGATCGGCCATGCCTTATGAACGATCTGACCGAGTTTGAAGCCGATCGATCGAAATCCCTAGGACAAGTTCGATCAAATGCGAACCCTGCAAACGCCCAAAATCGGGTCAAAATCGGAACTTTAATCCAAAATGGCCGACAATCTGTGATACTTGCACTATGACATTAATTGTAAATTCTGAGTGTTTTGGGGAGCTGTACAAGTGTACCAAGTTTCAAGTCTCTACGATAAAGTAAGTGAATAGGAAAGGGTCCTTTGAAAGTTGCTAGGTGGCGCCCTTGAGCCGTTTCTTGTGCGATTTTTCTGGGGACCTTAAAATACGTAAATTTTACACGGGCTCTATGCCCCCGCCAAGTTTGGTGAGTTTTTGAATATGAGAAAGCCCCCAAAAAGCCAATTCTTTTGGCACAATAAAAATAATAAAACAGTACAGTTTCAATAGGCTCTCGCAGCGCTTAGCTGCTCGGGCCTAATAAGAAACAGTACAGGAACAATAGGCTCTCGCAGCGCTTAGCTGCTCGGGCCTAATAATAATAATAAGAAACAGCGCGATTACAATAGGCCTTCGCAGCGCTTAGCTGCTCGGGCCTAATAATAATAAGAAACAGCGCGATTACAATAGGCCTTCGCAGCGCTTAGCTGCTCGGGCCTAATAAGAAACAGTACAGGAACAATAGGCTCTCGCAGCGCTTAGCTGCTCGGGCCTAATAATAATAAGAAACAGCGCGATTACAATAGGCCTTCGCAGCGCTTAGCTGCTCGGGCCTAATTAACAGCACGATTACAATAGGCCTTCGCAGCGCTTAGCTGCTCGGGCCTAATAATAATAAGAAACAGTACAGAAACAATAGGCTCTCGCAGCGATAGCTGCTCGGGCCTAATTAAAGCTCCGCGGAGCCTCAAGCGGCCCTCGCAGCCAAGCGCCGCTCAAGCCTATAGCCACCGCGGATGTTCCAGCACCGCCTCCCGCCGGCCACCGCCGACGCTCGCGTGCCGTCCTCCACGCGATCCGCTTCGATGCCTTCGGCAGCGTTCCCTGGCCATGCACCCCCAATCTGGAGCAGATTGGGCCATGTGGCAAGGAGATACAGCTTTTTGATTAACCTAGGGGGCGCAGTGGAGTGAAATTGCAATTAAACTCTATTGGGCTCCTTAGAGGTTAACAAGTTTCACTCATAAAAAGTCTGGTGCAAATGGGATGATGCGTCTGTGAATAAGAGACGATCGTATGCATATGGCGAGGGACAGCCATTTTGTCACGCCCCCACGGGTCAGCAGGCCTTTACAGAGTTCATCATCATCTCATTTTATGTCAGTCTGCACAGGGTTGGAATCCATGACACACCAACATCTTTTAGAGTGTAAAAGTAAGACATACAGTAGAAAAAACAGGTCACTTCCTGTCGGAAGTGGGCGGGGCAAGGGTGATGTCATCAATCGACCACATAACTGTGATGAGGGCTTATCTATAATGAGACATAGAAAGTCTGATGCAGCTCTGACCTGGCATTTGGAAGTTATTTCACATTCATGTTTCATGCTGTATAGTCAAAGTTTGGGACTTAGCCACGCCCCCACGGGTCAGTCGAGTTCATCATGGGAGAGTTCATCATCATATCATGTCATGTCAGCCTACACCGGATGAAACCCATATGACTTAGAGAGTAAAAGTAAGACATACAATAGAAAAAACAGGTGACTTCCTGTCGGAAGTGGGCGGGGTTAAGGTGATGTCATCAACTTACCATCTCAATGTGATGAGGGGTGGTCTGTAGTCAGATATAGGAAGTCTGATGCAGCTGTGACCTTCTATGTGGAAGTTATTGCATCTTGATGTTTCATGGCGAATAGTCAAAGTTTGGGACTTAGCCACGCCCACATGCTTTGACATAGAAAAATTCCTACGATAACTTTTCATCTTTAATGTCTCAAGTCTCTGCTGACTGAGTTTGAAGTCTCTATCTCAAAAGCTGCAGGAGGAGATAGATCAGATGCGATGTCTATGAAAAAGAGGAAATGGCTGATTTTGATCCAAAATGGCCGACTTCCTGTTGGGTTTGCTCCAAGGCTCCAAGAGACTTTTTTGTAGGTCCTGACATGATACACATGTGTACCAAGTTTCATAATTCTAGGTTAAAGCATGGCTTGGGGCTGATCATTTAAAAATTTCTAGGGGGCGCTGTAGAGAAATTAGGCCACGCCCATCAACGACTGTTATGGATTCCTTTTCGGGGATGGATAAGGATGCATCCTAGTGAGTTTGGTGCAGCTGGGCTGAACGATGTGGAATCTAGAGCCAAACGTATGGCCGCGGCGTTACCTCTGCTTCGCCGCGGTCCCACGGCCACGCCCTCTACAGAAGACTCTTGGCGCTTTAAAGCAAGTGAGACTAACATGTTATCTGTCATCCAACACAGAATCATGTTGATTAGGTGCAGTGAGCCAGAAAGGCAGCTTTCCATGGAAAAAAAAGCACTTCCTGTTCTGAGGGGGCGGGGCTTAGATGACGTCAGACTATGACAACATAGGATCGTAGGGGACCCTACCAGGATCACTCATGTCAAGTTTGGTGCAGCTGGCCTCAAAATTGTGGAATCCACAGCCAAACGTAAGGACACGGCGTTTAGGGTCACTTCGCCACGCCGCCACGCCCACCTGCTGGATTCAAATGAGCTTGGCTTGGAATCCTCAACACACCAACATGTTTTCTGTCTGTGGACACAGTTTCACCTCGATTAGGTCAAAGGGGTCAGATAGCGACCGTTCAGCGTAAAAAATGACACTTCCTGTTCTCAGGGGGCGTGGCCTAAGTGACGTCATCATTTGACCGTTGGGTATTGTAGAGCATCCCATGATGATCAATCACTGAAAGTTTGGTGCTTCTATGAGTTTTTTTCAAAGAGTTATAACAGTTTGATGTTTCATGGCGAATCGGTAACCTTTGACCCCCGGAAAGACCCCTTCAGCAAGCCCGAAAACGCAAACCTACGATAACTTTGGATCGGCCATGCCTTATGAACGATCTGACCGAGTTTGAAGCCGATCGATCGAAATCCCTAGGACAAGTTCGATCAAATGCGAACCCTGCAAACGCCCAAAATCGGGTCAAAATCGGAACTTTAATCCAAAATGGCCGACAATCTGTGATACTTGCACTATGACATTAATTGTAAATTCAGAGTGTTTTTGGGAGCTCTACAAGTGTACCAAGTTTCAAGTCTCTACGATAAAGTAAGTGAATAGGAAAGGGTCTTTTGAATGTTGCTAGGTGGCGCCACTGAGCCGTTTCTTTAGCGATTTTTGCAACCACCATAAAATACGAAATTTTTCACCGGGCTCTATGCCCCCGCCACGTTTGGTGAGTTTTTGAATATGATAAAGCCCCCAAAAAGCCAATTCATTTGGCACAAGAACTATAATAAACAGTACAGTTTCAATAGGCTCTCGCAGCGCTTAGCTGCTCGGGCCTAATTAAAGCTCCGCGGAGCCTCAAGCGGCCCTCGCAGCCAAGCGCCGCTCAAGCCTATAGCCACCGCGGATGTTCCAGCACCGCCTCCCGCCGGCCACCGCCGACGCTCGCGCGCCGTCCTCCATGCGATCCGCTTCGATGTCTTCGGCAGCGTTCACTGGCCATGCACCCAAAATCTGGAGCAGATTGGGCCATGTGGCAAGGAGATACAGCTGTTTGATTAACCTAGGGGGCGCAGTGGAGTCAAATTGCAATTAAACTGTATTGGGTTCCTCAGAGGTTCACAAGTTTCACTCATAAAAAGTCTGGTGCAAATAGGATGATGCGTTTGTGAATAAGAGACGATCGTATGCATATGGCGAGGGACAGCCATTTTGCCACTCCCCCACGGGTCTGTAGGCATTGACAGAGTTCATCATCATCTCATGTTATGTCAGCCTGCACAGGATGAAACCCATAAGAATTAGAGAGTAAAAGTAAGACATACAATTGAAGAAAGAGGTTACTTCCTGTCGGAAGTGGGCGGGGCTAGGGTGATGTCATCAATCGACCACCTAACTATGATGAAGGCTGGTCTATAATGACACATAGAAAGTCTGATGCAGCTGTGACCTGGCATTTGGAAGTTATTTCACATTCATGTTTCATGCTGTATAGTCAAAGTTTGGGACTTAGCCACGCCCCCACGGGTCAGTCGAGTTCATCATGGGAGAGTTCATCATCATATCATGTCATGTCAGCCTACACCGGATGAAACCCATATGACTTAGAGAGTAAAAGTAAGACATACAATAGAAAAAACAGGTGACTTCCTGTCGGAAGTGGGCGGGGTTAAGGTGATGTCATCAACTGACCATCTCAATGTGATGAGGGGTGGTCTGTAGTCAGATATAGGAAGTCTGATGCAGCTGTGACCTTCTATGTGGAAGTTATTGCATCTTGATGTTTCATGGCGAATAGTCAAAGTTTGGGACTTAGCCACGCCCACATGCTTTGACATAGAAAAATTCCTACGATAACTTTTCATCTTTAATGTCTCAAGTCTCTGCTGACTGAGTTTGAAGTCTCTATCTCAAAAGCTGTAGGAGGAGATAGATCAGATGCGATGTCTATGAAAAAGAGGAAATGGCGGATTTTGATCCAAAATGGCCGACTTCCTGTTGGGTTTGCACCATGGCTCCAAGAGACTTTTTTGTAGGTCCTGACATGATACACATGTGTACCAAGTTTCATAATTCTAGGTTAAAGCATGGCTTGGGGCTGATCATTTAAAAATTTCTAGGGGGCGCTGTAGAGAAATTAGGCCACGCCCATCAACGACTGTTATGGATTCCTGTTCGGGGATGGATAAGGATGCATCCTAGTGAGTTTGGTGCAGCTGGGCTGAACGATGTGGAATCTAGAGCCAAACGTATGGCGGCGGCGTTACCTCTGCTTCGCCGCGGTCCCACGGCCACGCCCTCTACAGAAGACTCTTGGCGCTTTAAAGCAAGTGAGACTAACATGTTATCTGTCATCCAACACAGAATCATGTTGATTAGGTGCAGTGAGCCAGAAAGGCAGCTTTCCATGGAAAAAAAAGCACTTCCTGTTCTGAGGGGGCGGGGCTTAGATGACGTCAGACTATGACAACATAGGATCGTAGGGGACCCTACCAGGATCACTCATGTCAAGTTTGGTGCAGCTGGCCTCAAAATTGTGGAATCCACAGCCAAACGTAAGGACACGGCGTTTAGGGTCACTTCGCCACGCCGCCACGCCCACCTGCTGGATTCAAATGAGCTTGGCTTGGAATCCTCAACACACCAACATGTTTTCTGTCTGTGGACACAGTTTCACCTCGATTAGGTCAAAGGGGTCAGATAGCGACCGTTCAGCGTAAAAAATGACACTTCCTGTTCTCAGGGGGCGTGGCCTAAGTGACGTCATCATTTGACCGTTGGGTATTGTAGAGCATCCCATGATGATCAATCACTGAAAGTTTGGTGCTTCTATGAGTTTTTTTCAAAGAGTTATAACAGTTTGATGTTTCATGGCGAATCGGTGACCTTTGACCCCCGGAAAGACCCCTTCAGCAAGCCCGAAAACGCAAACCTACGATAACTTTGGATCGGCCATGCCTTTTGAACGATCTGACCGAGTTTCAAGCCGATCGATCGAAATCCCTAGGACAAGTTCGATCAAATGCGAACCCTGTAAACGCCCAAAATCGGGTCAAAATCGGAACTTTAATCCAAAATGGCCGACAATCTGTGATACTTGCACTATGACATTAATTGTAAATTCAGAGTGTTTTGGGGAGCTCTACAAGTGTACCAAGTTTCAAGTCTCTACGATAAAGTAAGTGAATAGGAAAGGGTCTTTTGAAAGTTGCTAGGTGGCGCCCTTGAGCCGTTTCTTTTGCGATTTTTGCAACCACCATAAAATACAAAATTTTTCACCGGGCTCTATGCCCCCGCCACGTTTGGTGAGTTTTTGAATATGATAAAGCCCCCAAAAAGCCCCCCAAAGAAGGTGGCAGAAAAATAATAATAATTAAAGCTCCGCGGAGCCTCAAGCGGCCCTCGCAGCCAAGCGCCGCTCAAGCCTAGCCACCGCGGATGTTCCAGCACCGCCTCCCCTCAGCCACCGCCTCCCCTCAGCACCACCTCCCCCCAGCCACTGCCTCCCCTCAGCACCATGTCACCCCAGCCACCGCCTACCCCCAGCCACCGCCTTGCTCTCACGGAGCTGCCAAACCCGCCCTGAAGATAGTCACCCTGTCATGTTCGACATTGCTCCCAGTCAATGCACAAAAATCTGGTGTAGATCAGCTGATATCGCAAGGAGACACAGGTGTTTGATTAACCTGGGTGCGCAGTAGAGTCAAATTGCAATTAAACTCTATTGGGCTCCTTAGAGGTTCACAAGTGTCACTCATAAAAAGTCTGGAGCAAATGGGATGATGCGTTTGTCAATAAGAGACGATCGTATGCATATGGCGAGGGACAGCCATTTTTGCCACACCCACAAGTGTCAGATGCCATTGACAGAGTTCATCTTCATGGCATTTTATGTCAGTCTGCACAGGATGAAACCCATATGACTTAGAGAGTAAAAGTCAGACATACAGTAGAAAAAACAGGTGACTTCCTGTCGGAAGTGGGCGGGGCTAAGGTGATGTCATCAATCGACCACCTAACTGTGATGAGGACTGGTCTATAATGAGACATAGAAAGTCTGATGCAGCTGTGACCTGGCATTAGGAAGTTATTTCACATTCATGTTTCATGGTGAATAGTCAAAGTTTGGGACTAAGCCACGCTTAGTCCCAAACTTAGCAGTAGGCATTTACAGAGTTCATCATCATCTCATTTTATGTCAGCCTGCACAGGGTTGGAATCCATGACACACCAACATTACTTAGAGAGTAAAAGTCAGACATACAGTAGAAAATAGAGGTGACTTCCTGTCGGAAGTGGGCGGGGCAAGGGTGATGTCATCAATCGACCACATAACTGTGATGAGGGCTTATCTATAATGAGACATAGAAAGTCTGATGAAGCTCTGACCTGGCATTTGGAAGTTATTTCACATTCATGTTTCATGGTGTATAGTCAAAGTTTGGGACTTAGCCACGCCCCCACGGGTCAGTAGAGTTCATCATGGGAGAGTTCATCATCATGTCATTTCATGTCAGCCTGCACAGGATGAAACCCATAAGAATTAGAGAGTAAAAGTAAGACATACAATTGAAGAAAGAGGTTACTTCCTGTCGGAAGTGGGCGGGGCTAGGGTGATGTCATCAATCGACCAACTAACTATGATGAAGGCTGGTCTATAATGAGACATAGAAAGTCTGATGCAGCTGTGACCTGGCATTTGGAAGTTATTTCACATTCATGTTTCATGCTGTATAGTCAAAGTTTGGGACTTAGCCACGCCCCCACGGGTCAGTCGAGTTCATCATGGGAGAGTTCATCATCATATCATTTCATGTCAGCCTACACCGGATGAAACCCATATGACTTAGAGAGTAAAAGTAAGACATACAATAGAAAAAACAGGTGACTTCCTGTCGGAAGTGGGCGGGGTTAAGGTGACGTCATCAACTGACCATCTCAATGTGATGAGGGGTGGTCTGTAGTCAGATATAGGAAGTCTGATGCAGCTGTGACCTTCTATGTGGAAGTTATTGCATCTTGATGTTTCATGGCGAATAGTCAAAGTTTGGGACTTAGCCACGCCCACATTCTTTGACATAGAAAAATTCCTACGATAACTTTTCATCTTTAATGTCTCAAGTCTCTGCTGACTGAGTTTGAAGTCTCTATCTCAAAAGCTGCAGGAGGAGATAGATCAGATGCGATGTCTATGAAAAAGAGGAAATGGCTGATTTTGATCCAAAATGGCCGACTTCCTGTTGGGTTTGCACCATGGCTCCAAGAGACTTTTTTGTAGGTCCTGACATGATACACATGTGTACCAAGTTTCATAATTCTAGGTTAAAGCATGGCTTGGGGCTGATCATTTAAAAATTTCTAGGGGGCGCTGTAGAGAAATTAGGCCACGCCCATCAACGACTGTTATGGATTCCTGTTCGGGGATGGATAAGGATGCATCCTAGTGAGTTTGGTGCAGCTGGGCTGAACGATGTGGAATCTAGAGCCAAACGTATGGCGGCGGCGTTACCTCTGCTTCGCCGCGGTCCCACGGCCACGCCCTCTACAGAAGACTCTTGGCGCTTTAAAGCAAGTGAGACTAACATGTTATCTGTCATCCAACACAGAATCATGTTGATTAGGTGCAGTGAGCCAGAAAGGCAGCTTTCCATGGAAAAAAAAGCACTTCCTGTTCTGAGGGGGCGGGGCTTAGATGACGTCAGACTATGACAACATAGGATCGTAGGGGACCCTACCAGGATCACTCATGTCAAGTTTGGTGCAGCTGGCCTCAAAATTGTGGAATCCACAGCCAAACGTAAGGACACGGCGTTTAGGGTCACTTCGCCACGCCGCCACGCCCACCTGCTGGATTCAAATGAGCTTGGCTTGGAATCCTCAACACACCAACATGTTTTCTGTCTGTGGACACAGTTTCACCTCGATTAGGTCAAAGGGGTCAGATAGCGACCGTTCAGCGTAAAAAATGACACTTCCTGTTCTCAGGGGGCGTGGCCTAAGTGACGTCATCATTTGACCGTTGGGTATTGTAGAGCATCCCATGATGATCAATCACTGAAAGTTTGGTGCTTCTATGAGTTTTTTTCAAAGAGTTATAACAGTTTGATGTTTCATGGCGAATCGGTGACCTTTGACCCCCGGAAAGACCCCTTCAGCAAGCCCGAAAACGCAAACCTACGATAACTTTGGATCGGCCATGCCTTATGAACGATCTGACCGAGTTTCAAGCCGATCGATCGAAATCCCTAGGACAAGTTCGATCAAATGCGAACCCTGTAAACGGACAAAATCCGGTCAAAATCGGAACTTCAATCCAAAATGGCCGACAATCTGTGATACTTGCACTATGACATTAATTGTAAATTCAGAGTGTCTTGGGGAGCTCTACAAGTGTACCAAGTTTCAAGTCTCTACGATAAAGTAAGTGAATAGGAAAGGGTCCTTTGAAAGTTGCTAGGTGGCGCCCTTGAGCCGTTTCTTTTGCGATTTTTGCAACGACCATAAAATACAAAATTTCGCACCGGGCTCTATGCCCCCGCCAAGTTTGGTGAGTTTTAGAATATGATAAAGCCCCCAAAAAGCCAATTCATTTGGCACAAGAACTATAATAATAATAATAAGAAACAGCAAGGTTTCAATAGGCTCTCGCAGCGCTTAGCTGCTCGGGCCTAATAAACAGCGCGATTACAATAGGCCTTCGCAGCGCTTAGCTGCTCGGGCCTAATAAACAGCACAGTTTCAATAGGCTCTCGCAGCGCTTAGCTGCTCGGGCCTAATAAACAGCAAGGTTTCAATAGGCTCTCGCAGCGATAGCTGCTCGGGCCTAATTAAAGCTCCGCGGAGCCTCAAGCGGCCCTCGCAGCCAAGCGCCGCTCAAGCCTATAGCCACCGCGGATGTTCCAGCACCGCCTCCCGCCGGCCACCGCCGACGCTCGCACGCCGTCCTCCATGCGATCCGCTTCGATGTCTTCGGCAGCGTTCACTGGCCATGCACCCAAAATCTGGAGCAGATTGGGCCATGTGGCAAGGAGATACAGCTGTTTGATTAACCTAGGGGGCGCAGTGGAGTCAAATTGCAATTAAACTGTATTGGGCTCCTCAGAGGTTCACAAGTTTCACTCATAAAAAGTCTGGTGCAAATAGGATGATTCGTTTGTGAATAAGAGACGATCGTATGCATATGGCGAGGGACAGCCATTTTGCCACTCCCCCACGGGTCTGTAGGCATTGACAGAGTTCATCATCATCTAATGTTATGTCAGTGTGCACAGGGTTGGAATCCATGACACACCAACATGTTTTAGAGTGTAAAAGTAAGACATACAGTATAAAAAACAGGTGACTTCCTGTCGGAAGTGGGCGGGGCTAAGGTGATGTCATCAATCGACCACCTAACTGTGATGAGGGGTGGTCTGTAGTCAGATATAGGAAGTCTGATGCAGCTGTGACCTTCTATGTGGAAGTTATTGCATCTTGATGTTTCATGGCGAATAGTCAAAGTTTGGGACTTAGCCACGCCCACATGCTTTGACATAGAAAAATTCCTACGATAACTTTTCATCTTTAATGTCTCAAGTCTCTGCTGACTGAGTTTGAAGTCTCTATCTCAAAAGCTGCAGGAGGAGATAGATCAGATGCGATGTCTATGAAAAAGAGGAAATGGCTGATTTTGATCCAAAATGGCCGACTTCCTGTTGGGTTTGCACCATGGCTCCAAGAGACTTTTTTGTAGGTCCTGACATGATACACATGTGTACCAAGTTTCATAATTGTAGGTTAAAGCATGGCTTGGGGCTGATCATTTAAAAATTTCTAGGGGGCGCTGTAGAGAAATTAGGCCACGCCCATCAACGACTGTTATGGATTCCTGTTCGGGGATGGATAAGGATGCATCCTAGTGAGTTTGGTGCAGCTGGGCTGAACGATGTGGAATCTAGAGCCAAACGTATGGCGGCGGCGTTACCTCTGCTTCGCCGCGGTCCCACGGCCACGCCCTCTACAGAAGACTGTTGGCGCTTTAAAGCAAGTGAGACTAACATGTTATCTGTCATCCAACACAGAATCATGTTGATTAGGTGCAGTGAGCCAGAAAGGCAGCTTTCCATGGAAAAAAAAGCACTTCCTGTTCTGAGGGGGCGGGGCTTAGATGACGTCAGACTATGACAACATAGGATCGTAGGGGACCCTACCAGGATCACTCATGTCAAGTTTGGTGCAGCTGGCCTCAAAATTGTGGAATCCACAGCCAAACGTAAGGACACGGCGTTTAGGGTCACTTCGCCACGCCGCCACGCCCACCTGCTGGATTCAAATGAGCTTGGCTTGGAATCCTCAACACACCAACATGTTTTCTGTCTGTGGACACAGTTTCACCTCGATTAGGTCAAAGGGGTCAGATAGCGACCGTTCAGCGTAAAAAATGACACTTCCTGTTCTCAGGGGGCGTGGCCTAAGTGACGTCATCATTTGACCGTTGGGTATTGTAGAGCATCCCATGATGATCAATCACTGAAAGTTTGGTGCTTCTATGAGTTTTTTTCAAAGAGTTATAACAGTTTGATGTTTCATGGCGAATCGGTGACCTTTGACCCCCGGAAAGACCCCTTCAGCAAGCCCGAAAACGCAAACCTACGATAACTTTGGATCGGCCATGCCTTTTGAACGATCTGACCGAGTTTCAAGCCGATCGATCGAAATCCCTAGGACAAGTTCGATCAAATGCGAACCCTGTAAACGCCCAAAATCGGGTCAAAATCGGAACTTTAATCCAAAATGGCCGACAATCTGTGATACTTGCACTATGACATTAATTGTAAATTCAGAGTGTTTTGGGGAGCTCTACAAGTGTACCAAGTTTCAAGTCTCTACGATAAAGTAAGTGAATAGGAAAGGGTCTTTTGAAAGTTGCTAGGTGGCGCCCTTGAGCCGTTTCTTTTGCGATTTTTGCAACCACCATAAAATACAAAATTTTTCACCGGGCTCTATGCCCCCGCCACGTTTGGTGAGTTTTTGAATATGATAAAGCCCCCAAAAAGCCCCCCAAAGAAGGTGGCAGAAAAATAATAATAATTAAAGCTCCGCGGAGCCTCAAGCGGCCCTCGCAGCCAAGCGCCGCTCAAGCCTATAGCCACCGCGGATGTTCCAGCACCGCCTCCCGCCGGCCACCGCCGACGCTCGCACGCCGTCCTCCATGCGATCCGCTTCGATGTCTTCGGCAGCGTTCACTGGCCATGCACCCAAAATCTGGAGCAGATTGGGCCATGTGGCAAGGAGATACAGCTGTTTGATTAACCTAGGGGGCGCAGTGGAGTCAAATTGCAATTAAACTGTATTGGGCTCCTCAGAGGTTCACAAGTTTCACTCATAAAAAGTCTGGTGCAAATAGGATGATTCGTTTGTGAATAAGAGACGATCGTATGCATATGGCGAGGGACAGCCATTTTGCCACTCCCCCACGGGTCTGTAGGCATTGACAGAGTTCATCATCATCTAATGTTATGTCAGTGTGCACAGGGTTGGAATCCATGACACACCAACATGTTTTAGAGTGTAAAAGTAAGACATACAGTATAAAAAACAGGTGACTTCCTGTCGGAAGTGGGCGGGGCTAAGGTGATGTCATCAATCGACCACCTAACTGTGATGAGGGGTGGTCTGTAGTCAGATATAGGAAGTCTGATGCAGCTGTGACCTTCTATGTGGAAGTTATTGCATCTTGATGTTTCATGGCGAATAGTCAAAGTTTGGGACTTAGCCACGCCCACATGCTTTGACATAGAAAAATTCCTACGATAACTTTTCATCTTTAATGTCTCAAGTCTCTGCTGACTGAGTTTGAAGTCTCTATCTCAAAAGCTGCAGGAGGAGATAGATCAGATGCGATGTCTATGAAAAAGAGGAAATGGCTGATTTTGATCCAAAATGGCCGACTTCCTGTTGGGTTTGCACCATGGCTCCAAGAGACTTTTTTGTAGGTCCTGACATGATACACATGTGTACTAAGTTTCATAATTGTAGGTTAAAGCATGGCTTGGGGCTGATCATTTAAAAATTTCTAGGGGGCGCTGTAGAGAAATTAGGCCACGCCCATCAACGACTGTTATGGATTCCTGTTCGGGGATGGATAAGGATGCATCCTAGTGAGTTTGGTGCAGCTGGGCTGAACGATGTGGAATCTAGAGCCAAACGTATGGCGGCGGCGTTACCTCTGCTTCGCCGCGGTCCCACGGCCACGCCCTCTACAGAAGACTGTTGGCGCTTTAAAGCAAGTGAGACTAACATGTTATCTGTCATCCAACACAGAATCATGTTGATTAGGTGCAGTGAGCCAGAAAGGCAGCTTTCCATGGAAAAAAAAGCACTTCCTGTTCTGAGGGGGCGGGGCTTAGATGACGTCAGACTATGACAACATAGGATCGTAGGGGACCCTACCAGGATCACTCATGTCAAGTTTGGTGCAGCTGGCCTCAAAATTGTGGAATCCACAGCCAAACGTAAGGACACGGCGTTTAGGGTCACTTCGCCACGCCGCCACGCCCACCTGCTGGATTCAAATGAGCTTGGCTTGGAATCCTCAACACACCAACATGTTTTCTGTCTGTGGACACAGTTTCACCTCGATTAGGTCAAAGGGGTCAGATAGCGACCGTTCAGCGTAAAAAATGACACTTCCTGTTCTCAGGGGGCGTGGCCTAAGTGACGTCATCATTTGACCGTTGGGTATTGTAGAGCATCCCATGATGATCAATCACTGAAAGTTTGGTGCTTCTATGAGTTTTTTTCAAAGAGTTATAACAGTTTGATGTTTCATGGCGAATCGGTGACCTTTGACCCCCGGAAAGACCCCTTCAGCAAGCCCGAAAACGCAAACCTACGATAACTTTGGATCGGCCATGCCTTTTGAACGATCTGACCGAGTTTCAAGCCGATCGATCGAAATCCCTAGGACAAGTTCGATCAAATGCGAACCCTGTAAACGCCCAAAATCGGGTCAAAATCGGAACTTTAATCCAAAATGGCCGACAATCTGTGATACTTGCACTATGACATTAATTGTAAATTCAGAGTGTTTTGGGGAGCTCTACAAGTGTACCAAGTTTCAAGTCTCTACGATAAAGTAAGTGAATAGGAAAGGGTCTTTTGAAAGTTGCTAGGTGGCGCCCTTGAGCCGTTTCTTTTGCGATTTTTGCAACCACCATAAAATACAAAATTTTTCACCGGGCTCTATGCCCCCGCCACGTTTGGTGAGTTTTTGAATATGATAAAGCCCCCAAAAAGCCCCCCAAAGAAGGTGGCAGAAAAATAATAATAATTAAAGCTCCGCGGAGCCTCAAGCGGCCCTCGCAGCCAAGCGCCGCTCAAGCCTATAGCCACCGCGGATGTTCCAGCACCGCCTCCCGCCGGCCACCGCCGACGCTCGCGCGCCGTCCTCCATGCGATCCGCTTCGATGTCTTCGGCAGCGTTCACTGGCCATGCACCCAAAATCTGGAGCAGATTGGGCCATGTGGCAAGGAGATACAGCTGTTTGTTTAACCTAGGGGGCGCAGTGGAGTCAAATTGCAATTAAACTGTATTGGGCTCCTCAGAGGTTCACAAGTTTCAGTCATAAAAAGTCTGGTGCAAATAGGATGATGCGTTTGTGAATAAGAGACGATCGTATGCATATGGCGAGGGACAGCCATTTTGCCACTCCCCCACGGGTCTGTAGGCATTGACAGAGTTCATCATCATCTCATGTTATGTCAGAGTGCACAGGGTTGGAATCCATGACACACCAACATGTTTTAGAGTGTAAAAGTAAGACATACAGTATAAAAAACAGGTGACTTCCTGTCGGAAGTGGGCGGGGCTAAGGTGATGTCATCAATCGACCACCTAACTGTGATGAGGGCTGGTCTATAATGAGACATAGAAAGTCTGATGCATCTGTGACAGGTGACTTCCTGTCGGAAGTGGGCGGGGCTAAGGTGATGTCATCAATCGACCACCTAACTGTGATGAGGGCTGGTCTATAATGAGACATAGAAAGTCTGATGCATCTGTGACCTGGCATTAGGAAGTAATTTCACATTCATGTTTCATGATGTATATTCAAAGTTTGGGACTTAGCCACGCCCCCACGGGTCAGTAGAGTTCATCACGGCAGAGTTCATCATCATTTCATTTCATGTCAGTCTGCACAGGATGAAACCCATAAGAATTAGAGAGAAAAAGTAAGACATACAGTAGAAAAAACAGGTGACTTCCTGTCGGAAGTGGGCGGGGTTAAGGTGATGTCATCAACTGACCATCTCAATGTGATGAGGGGTGGTCTGTAGTCAGATATAGGAAGTCTGATGCAGCTGTGACCTTCTATGTGGAAGTTATTGCATCTTGATGTTTCATGGCGAATAGTCAAAGTTTGGGACTTAGCCACGCCCACATGCTTTGACATAGAAAAATTCCTACGATAACTTTTCATCTTTAATGTCTCAAGTCTCTGCTGACTGAGTTTGAAGTCTCTATCTCAAAAGCTGCAGGAGGAGATAGATCAGATGCGATGTCTATGAAAAAGAGGAAATGGCTGATTTTGATCCAAAATGGCCGACTTCCTGTTGGGTTTGCACCATGGCTCCAAGAGACTTTTTTGTAGGTCCTGACATGATACACATGTGTACCAAGTTTCATAATTCTAGGTTAAAGCATGGCTTGGGGCTGATCATTTAAAAATTTCTAGGGGGCGCTGTAGAGAAATTAGGCCACGCCCATCAACGACTGTTATGGATTCCTGTTCGGGGATGGATAAGGATGCATCCTAGTGAGTTTGGTGCAGCTGGGCTGAACGATGTGGAATCTAGAGCCAAACGTATGGCGGCGGCGTTACCTCTGCTTCGCCGCGGTCCCACGGCCACGCCCTCTACAGAAGACTCTTGGCGCTTTAAAGCAAGTGAGACTAACATGTTATCTGTCATCCAACACAGAATCATGTTGATTAGGTGCAGTGAGCCAGAAAGGCAGCTTTCCATGGAAAAAAAAGCACTTCCTGTTCTGAGAGGGCGGGGCTTAGATGACGTCAGACTATGACGACATAGGATCGTAGGGGACCCTACCAGGATCACTCATGTCAAGTTTGGTGCAGCTGGCCTCAAAATTGTGGAATCCACAGCCAAACGTAAGGACACGGCGTTTAGGGTCACTTCGCCACGCCGCCACGCCCACCTGCTGGATTCAAATGAGCTGGGCTTGGAATCCTCAACACACCAACATGTTTTCTGTCTGTGGACCCAGTTTCACCTTGATTAGGTCAAAGGGGTCAGATAGCGACCGTTCAGCGTAAAAAATGACACTTCCTGTTCTCAGGGGGCGTGGCCTAAGTGACGTCATCATTTGACCGTTGGGTATTGTAGAGCATCCCATGATGATCAATCACTGAAAGTTTGGTGCTTCTATGAGTTTTTTTCAAAGAGTTCTAACAGTTTGATGTTTCATGGCGAATCGGTGACCTTTGACCCCCGGAAAGACCCCTTCAGCAAGCCCGAAAACGCAAACCTACGATAACTTTGGATCGGCCATGCCTTATGAACGATCTGACCGAGTTTGAAGCCGATCGATCGAAATCCCTAGGACAAGTTCGATCAAATGCGAACCCTGCAAACGCCCAAAATCGGGTCAAAATCGGAACTTTAATCCAAAATGGCCGACAATCTGTGATACTTGCACTATGACATTAATTGTAAATTCTGAGTGTTTTGGGGAGCTGTACAAGTGTACCAAGTTTCAAGTCTCTACGATAAAGTAAGTGAATAGGAAAGGGTCCTTTGAAAGTTGCTAGGTGGCGCCCTTGAGCCGTTTCTTTTGCGATTTTTGCAACGACCATAAAATACAAAATTTCGCAGCGGGCTCTATGCCCCCGCCAAGTTTGGTGAGTTTTTGAATATGATAAAGCCCCCAAAAAGCCAATTCATTTGGCACAAGAACTATAATAATAATAATAAGAAACAGCAAGGTTTCAATAGGCTCTCGCAGCGCTTAGCTGCTCGGGCCTAATAAGAAACAGCAAGGTTTCAATAGGCTCTCGCAGCGCTTAGCTGCTCGGGCCTAATAAGAAACAGTACAGGAACAATAGGCTCTCGCAGCGCTTAGCTGCTCGGGCCTAATAATAATAAACATTAGAAGAACAATAGGCTCTCGCAGCGCTTAGCTGCTCGGGCCTAATTAAAGCTCCGCGGAGCCTCAAGCGGCCCTCGCAGCCAAGCGCCGCTCAAGCCTATAGCCACCGCGGATGTTCCAGCACCGCCTCCCGCCGGCCACCGCCGACGCTCGCGCGCCGTCCT
Source organism: Poecilia mexicana (assembly GCF_051168715.1). Classification (NCBI taxonomy): domain Eukaryota; kingdom Metazoa; phylum Chordata; class Actinopteri; order Cyprinodontiformes; family Poeciliidae; genus Poecilia; species Poecilia mexicana. The sequence continues at coordinate 7,858,685 of NW_028263373.1, read as the reverse complement.
CCATGCGATCCGCTTCGATGTCTTCGGCAGCGTTCACTGGCCATGCACCCAAAATCTGGAGCAGATTGGGCCATGTGGCAAGGAGATACAGCTGTTTGATTAACCTAGGGGGCGCAGTGGAGTCAAATTGCAATTAAACTGTATTGGGCTCCTCAGAGGTTCACAAGTTTCACTCATAAAAAGTCTGGTGCAAATAGGATGATGCGTTTGTGAATAAGAGACGATCGTATGCATATGGCGAGGGACAGCCATTTTGCCACTCCCCCACGGGTCTGTAGGCATTGACAGAGTTCATCATCATCTCATGTTATGTCAGTGTGCACAGGGTTGGAATCCATGACACACCAACATCTTTTAGAGTGTAAAAGTAAGACATACAGTATAAAAAACAGGTGACTTCCTGTCGGAAGTGGGCGGGGCTAAGGTGATGTCATCAATCGACCACCTAACTGTGATGAGGGCTGGTCTATAATGAGACATAGAAAGTCTGATGCAGCTCTGACCTGGCATTTGGAAGTTATTTCACATTCATGTTTCATGGTGTATAGTCAAAGTTTGGGACTTAGCCACGCCCCCACGGGTCAGTAGAGTTCATCATGGGAGAGTTCATCATCATGTCATTTCATGTCAGCCTGCACAGGATGAAACCCATAAGAATTAGAGAGTAAAAGTAAGACATACAATAGAAAAAACAGGTGACTTCCTGTCGGAAGTGGGCGGGGTTAAGGTGATGTCATCAACTGACCATCTCAATGTGATGAGGGGTGGTCTGTAGTCAGATATAGGAAGTCTGATGCAGCTGTGACCTTCTATGTGGAAGTTATTGCATCTTGATGTTTCATGGCGAATAGTCAAAGTTTGGGACTTAGCCACGCCCACATGCTTTGACATAGAAAAATTCCTACGATAACTTTTCATCTTTAATGTCTCAAGTCTCTGCTGACTGAGTTTGAAGTCTCTATCTCAAAAGCTGCAGGAGGAGATAGATCAGATGCGATGTCTATGAAAAAGAGGAAATGGCTGATTTTGATCCAAAATGGCCGACTTCCTGTTGGGTTTGCACCATGGCTCCAAGAGACTTTTTTGTAGGTCCTGACATGATACACATGTGTACCAAGTTTCATAATTCTAGGTTAAAGCATGGCTTGGGGCTGATCATTTAAAAATTTCTAGGGGGCGCTGTAGAGAAATTAGGCCACGCCCATCAACGACTGTTATGGATTCCTGTTCGGGGATGGATAAGGATGCATCCTAGTGAGTTTGGTGCAGCTGGGCTGAACGATGTGGAATCTAGAGCCAAACGTATGGCGGCGGCGTTACCTCTGCTTCGCCGCGGTCCCACGGCCACGCCCTCTACAGAAGACTCTTGGCGCTTTAAAGCAAGTGAGACTAACATGTTATCTGTCATCCAACACAGAATCATGTTGATTAGGTGCAGTGAGCCAGAAAGGCAGCTTTCCATGGAAAAAAAAGCACTTCCTGTTCTGAGGGGGCGGGGCTTAGATGACGTCAGACTATGACAACATAGGATCGTAGGGGACCCTACCAGGATCACTCATGTCAAGTTTGGTGCAGCTGGCCTCAAAATTGTGGAATCCACAGCCAAACGTAAGGACACGGCGTTTAGGGTCACTTCGCCACGCCGCCACGCCCACCTGCTGGATTCAAATGAGCTTGGCTTGGAATCCTCAACACACCAACATGTTTTCTGTCTGTGGACACAGTTTCACCTCGATTAGGTCAAAGGGGTCAGATAGCGACCGTTCAGCGTAAAAAATGACACTTCCTGTTCTCAGGGGGCGTGGCCTAAGTGACGTCATCATTTGACCGTTGGGTATTGTAGAGCATCCCATGATGATCAATCACTGAAAGTTTGGTGCTTCTATGAGTTTTTTTCAAAGAGTTATAACAGTTTGATGTTTCATGGCGAATCGGTGACCTTTGACCCCCGGAAAGACCCCTTCAGCAAGCCCGAAAACGCAAACCTACGATAACTTTGGATCGGCCATGCCTTTTGAATGATCTGACCGAGTTTGAAGCCGATCGATCGAAATCCCTAGGACAAGTTCGATCAAATGCGAACCCTGTAAACGCCCAAAATCGGGTCAAAATCGGAACTTCAATCCAAAATGGCCGACAATCTGTGATACTTGCACTATGACATTAATTGTAAATTCAGAGTGTCTTGGGGAGCTCTACAAGTGTACCAAGTTTCAAGTCTCTACGATAAAGTAAGTGAATAGGAAAGGGTCCTTTGAAAGTTGCTAGGTGGCGCCCTTGAGCCGTTTCTTTAGCGATTTTTCTGGGGACCTTAAAATACGTAAATTTTACACGGGCTCTATGCCCCCGCCACGTTTGGTGAGTTTTTGAGTATGATAAAGCCCCCAAAAAGCCAATTCATTTGGCTGAAGAACTATAATAATAAGAAACAGCAAGGTTTCAATAGGCTCTCGCAGCGCTTAGCTGCTCGGGCCTAATAAACAGCAAGGTTTCAATAGGCTCTCGCAGCGATAGCTGCTCGGGCCTAATAAACAGCAAGGTTTCAATAGGCTCTCGCAGCGATAGCTGCTCGGGCCTAATAAACAGCAAGGTTTCAATAGGCTCTCGCAGCGATAGCTGCTCGGGCCTAATAATAATAAGAAACAGCGCGATTACAATAGGCCTTCGCAGCGCTTAGCTGCTCGGGCCTAATTAAAGCTCCGCGGAGCCTCAAGCGGCCCTCGCAGCTAGCGCTGCTCCGGCCTATAGCCACCGCGGGGGTACCAGCACCGCCACCCGCCCGCCACCGCCGACGCTCGCGCGCCCTCATCCACGCTATCCGCTTTTACGGCTTCGGCAGAGCTCCCTGGCGATGAACCAAAAATCTGGAGCACATCGGGCCATGTAGAGAGGAGATACAGCTGTTTGATTAACATAGGGGGCGCAGTGGAGTCAAATTGCAATTAAACTCCACTGGGCTCCTTAGAGGTTCACAAGTGTCACTCATAAAAAGTCTGGTGTAAATCGGATGATGTGTCTGTGAATAAGAGATGATCGTATGCATATGGCGAGGGACAGCCATTTTGCGACGCCCCCACGCATCAGTAGGCATTGACAGAGTTCATCTTCATGTCATTTTATGTCAGTCTGCACAGGATGAATCCCATATGACTTAGAGTGTAAAAGTAAGACATACAGTAGAAAAAACAGGTGACTTCCTGTCGGAAGTGGGCGGGGCTAAGGTGATGTCATCAATCGACCACCTAACCGTGATGAGGACTGGTCTATAATGAGACATAGAAAGTCTGATGCAGCTGTGACCTTGTATGTGCATGTTATGTCACTTTGATGCTTAATGGTGAATAGTCAAAGTTTGGGACTTTGCCACGCCCACACGCTTTGACACACAAAAATTCCTGTGATAACTTCAGACCTTTAGTGTCTCAACTCTCTGCTGACTGAGTTTGAAGTCTGTATCTCGAAAGCTGTAGGAGGAGATGGATCAGATGTGACGTCTATGAAAAACAGTAAATGGCGGATTTTGATCCAAAATGGCCGACTTCCTTTTGGGTTTGCACCATGGCTCCAAGAGACTTTTTTGTAGGTCCTGACATCATACACATGTGTACCAAGTTTCATAATTCTAGGTTAAAGCATGGCTTGGGGCTGATTATTTAAATAATTCTAGGGGGCGCTGTAGAGAAATTAGGCCACGCCCATGAACGACTGTTATGGATTCCTGTTCGGGGATAAATAAGGATGCATCCTAGTGAGTTTGGTGCAGCTGGGCTGAACGATGTGGAATCTAGAGGCAAACGTATGGCGGCGGCGTTCCCTCTGCTTCGCCGCGCTGCCACGGCCACGCCCTCTACTGAAGACTCTTGGCGCTTTAAAGCAAGTGAGACCAACATGTTATCTGTCATCCAACACAGAATCATCTTGATTAGGTTGAGAGAACCATAGATGGAGCTTTACAAGTCAAAAAAAGGCACTTCCTGTTCTGAGGGGGCGGGGCTTAGATGACGTCAGACTATGACGACATAGGATCGTAAGGCATCCCACCAGGATCACTCATGTGAAGTTTGGTGCAGCTGGGCTTAAAATTGTGGAATCTACAGCCAAACGTATGGCGACGGCGTTACAGGTCAGTTCGCCACGCTGCCACGCCCACCTGCTCCATCAAAGCGAAACAGGGTTGGAATCCATGACACACCAACATGTTTTCTGTCTGTGGACACAGTTTCATGTTGATTAGGTCAAAGGGGTCAGATAGCGACCATTCACAGTAAAAAATGACACTTCCTGTTCTAAGGGGGCGTGGCCTAAGTGATGTCATCATTTGACCATTGGGTATTGTAGGGGACCCGATGATGATCAATCACTGACAGTTTGGTGCTGCTGTGAGTTTTTTTGTAAAAGTTATAACCGTTTTATTTTTCATGGCGACTAGGTGAACTTTGACCCCAGGTAACCCCCCTTCAGGAAGGTCGAAAACGCAAACCTACGATAACTTTGGATCGGCCATGCCTTATGAACGATCTGACCGAGTTTGAAGCCGATCGATCGAAATCCCTAGGACAAGTTCGAAAAAATGCGAACCCTGTAAACGGCCAAAATCGGGTCAAAATCGGAACTTCAATCCAAAATGGCCGACATTCTGTGATACTTGCACTATGACATTAATTGTAAATTCTGAGTGTCTTGGGGAGCTCTACAAGTGTACCAAGTTTCAAGTCTCTACGATAAAGTAAGTGAATAGGAAAGGGTCCTTTGAAATTTGCCAGGTGGCGCCCTTGAGCCGTTTCTTGTGCGATTTTTCTGAGGACCTTAAAATACGTAAATTTTACACGGGCTCTATGCCCCCGCCACGTTTGGTGAGTTTTTGAATATGATAAAGCCCCCAAAAAGCCAATTCATTTGGCACAAGAACTATAATAATAATAATAATAATAATAAGAAACAGCGCGATTACAATAGGCCTTCGCAGCGCTTAGCTGCTCGGGCCTAATAAGAATAATAAACAGCGCGATTACAATAGGCCTTCGCAGCGCTTAGCTGCTCGGGCCTAATAAAACAGGAAGAAGTCAAATGCCAAACAACAGAGTGAACAAGCGACACAAAAAACCAGGGCGATGGGCTTTCAGACACACAACTCAACCTATTCATTAAGCTTTCAGACAGCATTATTTCCCAGAAACCAACAATGAAAGACACATTTGCATATATTTGCAGATCATGAATTTCGTGTACAGCAGGAAAGAAAAAAGAAAGTGCTAGCACGACAGAGAGAGAGAGAGAGAGAGAGAGAGAGAGAGAGAGAGAGAGGCAGGATTAGCAGTTAGATGACTGCAAGCTGTGTGCTGTGAAAGCAGACAGATTACCATCGGGCCAGTTGGAATTCAAGCCTTATCTCTGCTTGGCAGGGCCCACTCACAGGAGCGGTAAATGAAGTAGCCCTGGGTACGGGCCTGCAGCGGGGCAAACACTGCTGCCTCTGTTATGCCCGGCTGCACAACCCGATTAGCACGGCACCGAGCGCGGACGTGTCTTAGTTAAAACCGCTGCAGCTCTCTGATTCCTCAACGTCAGGTTGGTCGAGTTAATAACAGCGCCGAGCACAGAACAATGACTTGGAATCTCTGAAGACTTAATGGCCAGACAGTAAAGTAATGAATGTTTCATTAGAAGAAAATGTGGAATGACTGCTTCATTTCTAAGACTAGTTTCCAGATTGAATAAATTGTCGTAGTTTCCCTTGAACTCCTATTTAAAAAAGAATTGTCCCTCTAGTAACTCCCATTCAATGTCCCGTTTTCTTCTCGTTTTCCACAGTGAAGGCTTGTCCTGTGTCCTTTTTTATTTAAAGTCTAAAGTACCGAGGGCAGTGGATGCGATCCGATGATGGACAGAGATTGCTTCAACGAAACAGACATGGGGACAGGTAGAACGCGACAGGTTACGTTACGTGGATCACAACACAAAAGCGGGCTGTCCCACTTTGTTTTATCCTGGGTAGAGAGCAACCTTACAGACTTACTACAGCTTTCATGCCTGATCCTGCCCTCAGGAAACAAACACTGACACCCAGACAAAAGGAGAAGAGGAAAGAGTCAGTCACAGATCCACCAGAAAACATCGAAAACTGAATGCTGCACGCCAAGAAAAGGCTTTTTTTGACTTGGAATCTGTAAAGCGTATCCAACATGTAACCTACATCTAAACAGCTCACAGTGTTGCTGCCTCATATCATCCGCGCCGTGTCCCATTCCTGCATGATGTCGTCATGTTGACACTGGGAGCTCTCCCTCTCATCCTCTCATGGTTGTGAAACTATTTCAGATGAACTGTGAGTAATGTTTTAACAGCCAGCCATGACAGTCGTGCTAGCAGCTTCTCGGCAGTCTTCAGTACCAGCATATTGTTAACAGTGAGTCAGTATGACGGCTGACCATTTCACTCCGTTTCTAAGGCACTTCCCTCCTAAGAGCTGTGTCATTCTTTTGTGAAAGGCCATTTTAGGTAATTTGGTGGAAGGATTGTTTTCTTTTGTCTGTTTGTTCAGTCTGATGCGTCTAACATAAGTCTTAAACAGTTCGTCGCATTTAGCTCTCTTTGGTTTGATCTGTCACTTAAAGTTATTATGAAATGCAGTGAATTTTGTGGTTTCATTTGAACAAATTGTGGAAGAATTTTATGGACGTGAACACATTTGCCTGTAACCACAGCTTTGTTTATGAAACTACCTTAACACCGGGTCAGAAATCGATTTGTTGTTGTTTTTTTTTCAAAAAGCAATGTAAAATTGATAATCCTCTGTTTCTAAGTTATTGGGTTAATCCCTTATAACACCCTTCTCTAGTCTGTACTTTTACTGGAAGGAAAAAACTACTCGGTCTCACTGTTTTGTTCAGTTGCATGCCTCGAAACTGGAAAACAAGGCCTACTCTAGATTTAGTCCAGAGTTACTTTTAGAAGGTAAATATAGCATAAAACATGTCTACAATCACAATGGTTAAAATCTACCAGCAGCTGAGCATTTGTCAAGCACCAGCAAACATTTCAGCCCTTTTAACAAACATCAGCAAACTGTTCATGGCAAATATAGAAACCGACAGCCAGATCCTCGTCTTCAATTTCTTGCCAAAGACTACCGGTCACTCTCGTCTCCCTAGCTTTTGCTTCCCGTCATAATTCTCCTGATCATCTGGATTTGTTTGTTCTTCTCTCTCTCCCTCTGCAAAGTTTAGCTAACGTCAAACTAAGTTGTTTCACAAGAGTCTCCATTTTGTTTACATCTCCTCTCTCATGAGATCACATGAGGAAGTGGTGCATTGCTCCCTCTGGCACAATAATTACAATGATATCCTGCAGTGTGTGATGGGCTATTATTTACAAAGCTTATAATGCCTGCATGTGTGAGTTTCTGGAGCAGAGGGTGTGGGAATTTCCACACATGGCTCAGAGCGAATCGTGGAAGTAAACTTTGATGAAATTACTCTCATGGACTATGTGCTAAATTATAATGATCCATCTCCAAAAACAGCTTGGTGAACCTTTACCCATCCTCCCCCCCACACACACACCTACACACTTCTATGTTTACATGTCTCTGGGGGTCCATGGTGGTCTGGGAGAGTCTAGTTAAGGAGTACGGCATGCAAATGATTTTGGAAAGGACTATGAGTGGAGGGTGAACCGCTAGGCAGCCAGAGCTGAAATGACACGCAAAACTCAGCGTGCCAAGCTCTCGCTTCTCCGCTTCATATCCCACGCATCTGCACGTGGAAACATTTGTTTGAAGAAGGATTTTTTTTTTTTATTATTGTAAAGATCTGACATGCCTGTCTGTTATGATTTCTTATTAAGAGTTGAAATAAAAGGATAAGATAATAGGAGAACCGTTCAAGATATTATTTTACAGTCTTTGTGGTAATTAATTATTCACATTATGAGCAGAGGCCATGTCACACCACATGTGTGGGAAAGTAGATGTTAAACTGAAGTTTAGTATTTTAAAGCAAAGACAAAATCATCAAAAGTTGACGTTTTAAACTCTCATTAATAACATCTTATATCAGCCATTAGCATGATTAGTGAAGAGCCTTATCTGAAAAGTATGATTATATTTCCAAACATACTTAAGACCAGGACAAACAAGAGGTTGAAAGCCTAGAGCACTGGTGCCCAAAGTGGGTCCTGGAGGGCCAACATCCTGCATGTTGTAGTTCTCTCCCTGGTGGTAGAAACAATCTTTTCAGCATGTCAGTGTTCTCCTTAGGCCTTCTAATGAGACATCATTTGATCCAGGTGTGTTAAACCAGGGAGAGAACTAAACATGTAGGACGCCGGCCCTCGAGGACCGACTGGGCACCACTGGCCTAGAGGGATAAAATTATGCAGCTTTACTTTACAGTGGACTCCTAATATTCACTCCTGCGAATAACTAAAATATGCAAATGTTTTACATCTTAGAACACTGAAACCTGCCTATTTTGTTTTTCCAAAATATATTTATAAATTTTCATTTTTACAAAAGAAAAGCTCAGCAGTGCAGTCTACTGAGGAAAAATAGTAAGTTAGGGGTCTGGCACATTTTGATCATTTTATAGTCCGAGTCTAAGCTAATAAATGCTCGAAACGGGACGCTAATGTGTTCTTCGTCAGCATAGTCCGGGAAGGGTTTCCAAACATGCCTATTTTCATAGTTTCTACATCAGACATAGCTTGATATGCAAAAATTGAAAACTGACTCTACAGCAGAAGCTAACATCCACATTCTTCCTTATCTTCTTCACTCAGTAACAACTTCAGCACTCAGATGAATTGTTGTTGTCAGCCCAGTCTGGTAGTGCTTAGCGTGATGCAGCTCATCTGTACTGATGTTAATCTAAAAGAGTCTCCATGATTCACACTTGCAACCATTTTGCATTTGACTTATTTTTAATTCATGTATTCATTTTTGCTTAACCTTTCCGTCAAGGGTTGGCTAGATATGCTGCTTGCACCTGCATTTGTATGTTTGCCTCAGCTAGTTTAAGCTTTTGTCATTTTTTTTTGTTCATTGATGTCGAGGTTGTAATAAATGCCTCCTGTCTTCTTCTTGTCCTCAGGACCTGTCCTGCATTGATGACCTCTCAAACTCTTTGTTCTCTTCTCCGGCGGACTCGCTGTCGGAGTACGCCGACACCCAGTCCTACATCCCCACCAATCACCCGGATCCAGTTCCCACACTCTGGGACATTAACACTAGCCCCGCCACCACACAAGCACAGAGCCACTTAGAGGTCAGTAAGCAAGAAAGCTGCTATTACTATAACCACTTCTGAATGCTAATTATGAGAGATTTGTTTCAATGGGCGTCTTAACGAGTGTACTGGGAAGGAAGGGATTAAAGGAAAGACATCAAGCTTTCGTCACATTCCCCTGCCGTCTATGGCAATCTACAGGCTAACTCTAATCCATATGAATATTATTTATTAAATAAATGCACTAAAACTGTTTTGACTAATGATATTAGATCAACTGGCAAAAGAAATTGAACTTTCATCAGTGTTTTATTTGATATTACCTAAGTTGATTTATTTATCCATTAGTCCTTCCTAGCTTGTTTGTTGCATAGAGGTAAGACTCAATTGTGGTTTTCTCCTCAGAAGAGTACTTGTTAATATTTGTATCCATGGATACCAGCATACTTCAGCTAAATAGGTATAAAAATAAATCAGATTGTGACTGTCCTGCCTCTGATAAAAGTTCTCCAGCTAATAAAAGTAAAAAGGAACATTTTAAAACAAATACAGATCTTATCTTACATTTTACCATTATTCACATAATGTTCTTTTCCCACATTTACTATGCTACTGATACTAGCATTTCTTTAATTCAAGTTATGCTCTTGTTTCATTGCACATCAAAGAGCCATAGTCTGTTATTAATTTATCTTATTTTTCAATTATTGTACAGTTTTATTTTATAGCTTTTGATGAAGTCGGTGATCTTTAAAAAAAAGTAACTCTTCTACCCCGTGCTCTTCATGCACTGCTGCCTGTTAGCGGCCTATGAAACTAGATGGGCCCAACGATATTTTTGATATGATCAGACTTCATTGAGTTCACCGACTTACTGAAAGCTTCTATATTTTCCTTTTCATTCTGCCCTCATTTCAGCCATTATGTTTCCCAGACACGTGCTGCTTTATCTGCTTTTTGTTGTCGTTGGCTTTTCAGCGCCAGACGTACAAATTGCATTTCGTTGAGTGGTTCTCTGAAAGACATCCCTGAAGTACCCAGATCCATAGGATGACAAACAAACACAACCATTTCTCTGATTTGTGTTCTCTCTTTTTTGTTGTTTGTTTCTTTTTATTTATTTATTTATTGCATTTAGCTCTGTGATCTTTATTTGAGTTTTTGAGTATTTCTTCATTTTATGTTTTGTTGACAGCAAAATGGCGACAGGTTTCAAGGCTTGACCAGTTTGGAAGATATTTCTGCTATAATCAGCACTCAAGCTTTAGGACTCCAGGTAGCAACCGTCTCCAGCCTTCTGATGGTTTAAACAAATGGGCCTCTCCGTTATCAGTTCTCACTAACATACAGATACAAGCCTGTTTGGGTGTGTCTGAAAATCAGGAAAATTCCTATATTGTTTTTACTTATGTAGAGTTCTTGTTTTGACCCAGCAGTTTGATCCGTCACACTGTAACATATATTCCACGTGTCATAAATCATGACATGCATGACATCCATGCATGTCATGCAGAGAGAAAAGGATCCTCTGCTCTCTCTGATCTTCAGAGAATATTTTTGACAAGACTCTTGTATGCTGTTGTTTTTTGTGCAGTTCTCTGCCTACATGTTTCACAGCTTTTTTTTTTTTCATTCTTCTGTAGTAACTCAACAAGTATAACTTAAAAATTCAGAAAGTCAGTGTGTTTTACATCTTTTTTTTTTTTTTTTTTTGGTGTTTCCAGACTCCAGTAACACAACCACCACCAGAGGAAGAAGAGGAGGCTGAGGAGGAGGAGCCAGAGGAGCTCGGCCATGTTGACACATACGCAGAGTACAAACCCTCAAAATGTGAGCTGCTGGACTCAACATCAGCATCTGATTCCTTAATATTCCTCATTTTGTGCCTTTTATACGTTTCTAAGACTATTATTTGTCATTTTAGCCACAATAGGAATTTCACATCCTGACATTGTCGTGGAAACCAACACGCTGTCCAGCGTCCCTCCTCCGGACATCACATACACTCTGTCTATCCCGGAGTCAACTATCAACAGTGGCCTGCTGTCTGCACTGCAGTTAGAGGCCATTATCTACGCCTGTCAGGTGAAAATACCTGCACAACATCTTCAAATCATCTCTAATCGTTCATTAGTTCAATTCAGCTCTAATGTCATGTTTTTCTTCTCTCTCTGTGCAGCAACACGAGGTGATTCTCCAGAACAACCAGAGAGCAGGCTTCCTGATTGGAGATGGGGCAGGCGTCGGAAAGGGACGCACCGTGGCAGGAATCATTCTGGAGAACTACCTTAAGGGACGAAAGAAAGCACTGTGGTAAGAAGACGCACACATCAGAGAGGCGCTAAATACAGTGCCTTGCTGTATCTTTTTGTCAATCTAAAACTATAAACCTGTTATGTGATAGACCAATGTAAACAAGGGCAAAGTTTGTTTTTTATGTTTTCGGGGTGTCCTTAAAAGAGTTTGCGACATGCAAAACAAGTGGAAGAAGGTGCTCTATAATATATTATATTATAAATAGCCAATATTTAAAGAGGGGAAATTATGTAAAATCTACTTTTTGAGCTTTACACCATGTTATAATGTTATTTCTTCATCAAAGACATACCTGGAGTGTTGCTTTAAGTCCTTTAATCTAATTGAAAATGCTTGCCCTGACAAAGCACCGCCCATTTCCACAAAGCTCCTCCCAAAAGCTGCAGTCTCCCGTCTCCTTAAAGAGACAGAGGCCAATTTCAAGGCGTCAAAGTGAAATTTCTTTAAAGCTTTGATTGATATATGTGGTATTTTTACAACTATTGATTGTTACTTGTAGTTTAAAATGGCGCTATGTGACTGTAAAATACATAATATCATCGCTTTAACATTTTAGTTTTGGGGTAAACTAACACTGCGCATCATTTTACACCCCAAAGTGAAACATGGTAGAGGCAGCATCATGCTGTGGGTATATTTTGAAGGAATTTTGCAAAGACAATTTAACAAAAACGAGAGTCTGGATAATAGAGACATACCCCAAAAGACTGCAGGTGTAGTTCTAGGAGGAGGTGGGTTTAATGAAGTACATTTAGGACTTATTGTGCACTGGATAATGCTTATCATGTTAGAGCCTGTGAAATAGCGATCAGAGTTACATATTGTTTTCCTGCTCCTTCCCTCAGGTTCAGCATATCCAATGACCTGAAATACGACGCAGAGAGAGATCTCAAAGACATAGATGCACCAAATATCCCGGTGCATGCCTTAAACAAGGTCAGTAAAGGGAATCAATTAGAGTAAAACCATTTATTTCTGTTGTCCATGTGGGCATCAATTTGGATGCTTCTTTACTTTCTTACATTTTGAATCATTTTGAATGTTCTTGTAGATAAAGTATGGAGACACAGCTACCTCAGAAGGAGTCCTGTTTGCAACTTACTCTGCACTCATCGGAGAGAGCCAGGCAGGAGGCCAGCACCGGACGAGAATCAAACAGATCCTGGACTGGTGCAAGCAGGACTTTGATGGAGTTGTATCCTTTCACACAGACGTCCATGTTGCACAGACGGTTGTTTCTGCTTTCATCTGAACTTTAAGTCCATCTCTGTCGTTTCCACCTTAACCTCTCGCTGCCATAGATTATTTTTGACGAATGCCACAAAGCCAAGAACGCCACATCCACAAAAATGGGCAAGGCAGTTCTTGACCTGCAGAACAAGCTGCCACACGCCAGAGTGGTGTACGCCAGTGCCACAGGTAAAGCTGACGGAAAAAAAAAAACAAAAAAAAACATCAGCTAATGCCAACAAGGATATGGGACAGGATTTCAGAATATACGTCTCTTTCAGGTGCCTCTGAGCCAAAGAACATGATTTATATGAGCCGCCTGGGAATCTGGGGCGAGGGCACACCCTTCAGGACCTTTGATGACTTCCTGCATGCCATTGAGAAAAGGTATGTAGAGTGTGATTTATTTATTTGGAAAGGAAAATACTTTCAAATACCTTTACACAGGGTGTCCGCGCTTCCTTAAAAAGTATTAAATGCAAAAGTTAAGACCTTCAAAAGGTCTTAAATACAATCTTCCTAGGTCTTACATTTAGCCGTGGCAGGAGTATTTACTCCTGTACTGTTTATTTTTCTCACTGGACTTTTCTATCTGGCTAAAGTTTGAGCCTCTGACTCGAAGGGTACATTAGCTAGCTACTAATATAGCCTTGCTAACTACCTTGCTAGCTTTTCTGCTTCTGTGCAAATGTATTTCCAGTTGGCTGGATAATGTTTGTTTTTGCCACTGGCTCACTTCTGTTGCCAACCGAAACGAGGCTAGGTGCAGAAAAAAAAACAACTTTTAAGCACTATGGAGGTTTTTGCGATGATGATTGTAATTCAGAAGGATCTGCCAACCATCCCTCATATTTATTATTTTCTTAAATTTCATTCAAAGTGGCATTAAAAGGGTCTTAAAAAGTCTTAGTTTCGACCTGCAGATACACTGTTAAATCATTTTGATTCTTCAGTTCTGATAGTAAAACACCCTTACAGATGCAGCTGTGGCTGCTTCACCCATCAGTTAATCATGTAAATGATTTATTTGCAGAGGGGTCGGGGCCATGGAGATCGTGGCCATGGACATGAAAGTGAGCGGCATGTATATTGCCAGACAGCTAAGCTTCTCTGGCGTTTCTTTCCGCATCGAGGAGATCGGCCTGGACAGCGACTTCAAAGAGGTCTACAACAAAGCTGCCAAGCTGGTGAGTTTCGCCTCTCTCTCAGAAGTGAATCCAACCACCCTGCCTTTCACATCATTTTTTTTATTTTGTCTTAATTTCTTTTACGAACATCTTGAGCTGACATCTTGACTCTGTGTGCAGTGGGCGGAGGCACTGAAAATGTTCATGCAGGCAGCCGACGAGCTGGGGCTGGTCAGCAGGAAGTCCCTGTGGGGACAGTTCTGGTCATCTCACCAGCGCTTCTTCAAATACCTTTGTATCGCTGCCAAGGTGCGCTGCCTGGTGGAGCTGGCTCAGAAGGAGCTGGAGGCTGGAAAGGTCAGTACAGCACACCCTGGAGTACGACTTTTATTTTTCTTATTGTTATGAGACAAAGAGTAAAGCATAAGCTGCTGCTCTTCACGCTGACAGAGGGTGGAATATTTAAATTTGTAATAATTTCAGGCACAGTTTCACTATTTGTTCTACAAGTTGTTTTGTCAAACATTGTGAAAAAGAACGGAGATTGATTATTTGTATTTTTATGACCTGGATAAGTATGGGAAAAGAAAACATTTTGGAAAAACTCCCATTGTCTGAAAATGATTATCAGTTCTTTTTTTTTTGTTTGTTTGTTTGTTTGGCCACATAGTGCCTTGTTTTCTCAAGATGCACCAAGAGGCATTTGCCACAATGTTAGTGTGAACCTTTGAATTTAGATTTGAAAATGAGCTCAAAAAACTTCAAGTATTGAATTTTGACTCATAATTTTTGCATCTTTCTGTTCCAAAACAAGTCCTTAAATGAACAAAATCTAGAAAGCTGGTTTATATTCAAGAAAAGCTGATGTAAATTTTTTATTATTATTATTCCATCACAGTGCATCGTCATCGGGCTGCAGTCCACTGGAGAATCACGCACCAGAGAGGTCTTGGACGAAAACGATGGGCATCTTGACAGATTTGTTTCTGCAGCCGAGTGAGTAAAAACATTGTCCTACTTTTTCTGGCTATTTGGTTTCATTTCTGATAGTCAAAACCACACCGGCATAAAAATAGTAATGTTTCAAACTTTCATTTTAGGTATATGACTGACGGTTTTGACCTTGTTTTCACTGTTTGATGTCAGGATTAATTCCACTTTGTGTCTTTTTTGCATCAAAGTAATGATTCCATTTTTGAGGTTGTGCCTCACATTGTGTGAATGGCTCGCGTCCTACGGCTTGGTTTGTGCTAATTTAAAACGCGTTACCTCTTTGTTAGCTGCAACTATTTAATCGTAGAATGACTCATTCATGAAAAAAAAAAAAAGAAGGAAGTTTTGAGTGCTGAACTTAGCTGACCCCAAGCCTTTTGCGGCAGACATGTTTGAAAGCCGGATCGTATTAGATCGTCCAGTAGCATCTTCATCTGCCTGTCAGCACCTGGCAGCTTTAGGAAGCCCGGAGAAGGAACGCACAGTGCTGGAAATCTGCCCTTCATTGTCTTTATTGCTTTGACATCACAATAAAAGTTTGTCTCTCTTTTTTTTCTTCCTCTCTCCAGGGGAGTATTCCAGTCTCTTGTAACAAAGCACTTTCCTTCAGAGAAACAAAGGAGAGAAAAGGCACCAGGGAATAAAAGAAAAAAAGGTACAAAGCACAATGAATCAATTTGACTCACAAAACCGCAGACGACAGGGTTCCTACAAAGTATGGAAGAGTAAGAAATTAGCTTTTATTATTTCCCGGGTGTGGAAAAGTATGAAAAAGACACACTAAAGAACTTATTTTTATCTTTAGTGTGCCTCATCATGGCATGATTTTCTTTAAACATTTCATTATTTTTGGTTTTTGACTTGCTACTGAATTCACACCCATAATAAAAATGAAATCACGTTTTTCAACGAGACCTGAGATTGAGCAAAATTACAAACAAACCATCAAAACTGTTTGTTTTTAATAGAACAAACATTCCAATGTTCCCTAAACTTGGCTTTAAATAATCTGTATTTAGTGTAAAAAAAAAAAAATCCCAGTCCTTATTTACAAGGCCCAAAGAGTTTACAGACTTAAGTCCAGGTCTTTGGAGTAAAACACAATCGAGTGATTTCTGTATCATCACGTCCAATTATCCATTCAGGGAAGCCTCGAGGTCGCCAGGCAAAGATGCCCAAGCACACAGTGGACAGCGGCGGTGTGATCAACATCTCTGACGACAGCAGCAGCGACTCTGAGGGGATGGACACCGACTCCAACTCTTCGCCAGACTCCCTGCAAGACAACGATGACGTCATCTTTGTTAACCACACTAGCCACCAGTCAGGTAGAGCCTCTGACCGTCGATGTCTTTCCACTGTTGCCTCGCAAACAGGTTAAATTTATAAGTCACCTTGACTGTGCTCTTCTGTTTTTTTTTTCCCCGTTTACAGCTAGGATAGAGGAGATGAAGCACAGCCTGCTCACTAGAATTGCTGAACTGGGAAAAGAACTACCTCTCAACACATTGGATGTGCTCATAGATAGGTTTGGAGGACCAGATAAAGTTTCTGAGGTATGAAGTTTGTCTGTTTTTATATTTTTCTGAAAATGTTTGAATTGAAAGTCTGATTTTTTATTCATTTTTTTGTTCAAATATCTGTATTTTAACAGATGACTGGACGTAAAGGTCGTGTGGTGCGGCGTCCAGACGGCACCGTTCGCTACGAGTCCCGGGCCGAGCAAGGCTCCACCATCGACCAAATCAACATCAAGGAGAAGGACCGCTTCATGTGTGGAGAAAAGGTCAGCAATGACAATTTAATAAAATGAGTGTCCATCACTGCTGAAACAGCAAATAGAATAGAATGGACTTTACTGATCAAAGTGTTAACTACTGGCGAATACAAATATATGATATAACATTTATTAAATATGACCTCAATATAAAATACATAAATTCAATAATAAGTATGTACATAGGAATATACAGTATGTATAAATAAATCAAAAAATAACTCCAGCGTGAACTAAAGTGGGCTGTTGTATAATCTAATAGCTACAGCAGGAATGATTTCCCGTGGTGCTGCTTTATGGACGTCCCTCTGCATGACGCGCATTAACGTCCAGGCTTGTTTGTTGCAGTTGGTGGCCATCATCTCAGAAGCAGCCAGCTCAGGGATTTCCCTGCAGGCCGACAAACGAGTGAAGAACCAGAGGCGAAGGGTCCACATGACCCTGGAGCTGCCGTGGAGTGCAGACCGGGCCATCCAGCAGTTCGGTAAGTCAGGGAAATGAACCTCAGAACCAGTCACTTTCCACTAAAAGCTCTTTCTACACACAGCTGGGGAACTTTGTAGAAAAAAAAAATCTGACCTTTTGAAGCAGTTTTTGTTTTCCGTTAGCTGCGATTCACACAGAATCGTTTTGTCTGTCAGAAAATCATCACTGACCTCAGAGCCCACATGCAGCCTTCAGAGTAATTATTTGTCTATGAATCATCAGCAAATATAGGTTATGTTAAAGAGCGCTACTCTCCCCAATTTTTAGATTTGTCCCAGGGTTATGTCAGCTCTCTAAAGTTAGCTCCTATGTCAGAGTCTTTGACTTTAGGTCAAAGATCTTAAATTAGTAGGTTGGTCTTTTTAAAAAAAAAAGATTTAAACAAAAGTTCCCTTTGTATCCAAAAAGAGAAAAAGTTCACCCATATGTTTCTGAAAATATCAAAGCTGTGGCTGTATAATCATTCTGCAATTTGCTCTCTTGTTGTTTTGCCCTGACTCTGCTTGTTTTCATACCTAAGATGAATAGTGACGCCCTCTTCCTCCTCTGTGGTTTCTGCAAGAGCACACTCCCACAAATACCTTCATTCATTTGCATGATTTTTTTTCCAGCTATATATTTATTCTAATAGATTTTTGTGTTTAGTTTGCCGTTTCACACAGATAGTTCCCACTCCTACTCAGAGCCAGCATAAACAGTGTATTTCATCATGAAACATTTATGTGCAAGTTGCAGAAGGTTGATGGGGAAAAAAACAAAAAAAAAAAAACATTGGACATTTTTTATTCATCCCTATCATTCTGTTCAGGCTTCATGATCATCTCTTACACACTAAGACTGTTTTTTCGCTGTTCTTTTAATCCGAAATATGTAACAAAAATCCCCAACTTGTTTTATATTCGTTTCTGCCATTTAGAGCGGCTTATCTTAAAATCTGCAGTCTTGTGACAGTGGCTTGTATGTCATTTAGACACGTCATGTGGAATGAAGCTTTTCACTTGTGAACACATGACATACAAAGCACCTTCACCACTCTAATGAAAGGTGTGAAGTTGCGGATCACAACACGGAGGACGAATAAAACAACAATCTGTTGTCATCATCTCCAGAAACTTTAGGCACAGTCTCACCTCCCCTCGTCTTCTGTGTTTTTCCAGGTCGCACTCACCGGTCCAATCAGGTCACAGCACCAGAGTACATCTTCCTCATCTCAGAGTTGGCCGGGGAGAGACGTTTCGCGTCTATTGTGGCCAAAAGACTCGAGAGCCTGGTGAGTGATTAAAAATTCCTCAGCTTGATCAACTTTAACCAGTGAACAGCTGGCAGGATGCTCAGATATCCAGACATCATATCTACCAGGTGGTGGGAACAAAACACTCTTCAGTGTAGAAGTTGCTACTGCAGGAAGACGACTCAACTTAGCTGTATTTAGTAGCAGTGATGTGGGATTTTTTTTTTTAATTTAAATATGGATGGTTTAACGTGTTTTAAAAATCTGAATCGATAATTAGAGTCGGGATTTCACACCTGGTCACTGCTAATTTGGAAATACTTACTGGATAAACTGCATGAGAATTTTGTTGTTTTCAAAATGACAGTAAAAATGGACCCAAATACATTTTTATAACCGCTGGAAGGCAATCATTTTATATATTTTTTTTGGTAATAACCTTTAAGCTGAAATCAGAATTGACTGAAAAATCCCAAAATTCTTAACAGTGCGTCTCCAGTTTGATGCGTTTGTCATCTTTATTTTTCCTTTCACCAGAGGAAATCTTCTCTATGACTAAAGGTGTTCTGTTCTTTTTAAATCTGTGTGGAAAAAAAAAAAAAAACAGTTTTACTGTAAACAAAGAAGATCTTCTCTTTGTGTTTATTTTCTGCGGAGTCTTTGGGTTGTCACTGCGACTTCACCCTTTGTCCTTCCTTTTGGGATGTTTGCCTGAGGATCCTTTGTTTCTTCACAAACCTCAACACATTCTGGGTCTTTCCCCTGACGGAAAACCGAGCGAGCAAAGCTAAAGCACCCCTGTCTTAATGATTTAAGACTACAGTTATTTTCCATCATTATCAATGCTTTTCTGCGCTAGCACTCATCTATTTCCATAGTGACACAGCATGACGCCTGTTTTAGGGGAAAAGGGTAAGGAGGGAGGAAAGGGAACGGTGGTTCCAGGAAGTCGTTTCTGCCTTTTCGCCAGCTGAGCGTGTGGTAAATATGTATCAGGAATAGTTCGCATCTGATCCAGCTGTGTGCTCAAGCCGGACACAGTCAGCCCAACCGGACGGCTCTGCAGCCAGTGAACATGAGAATAGTTGTGGAATCAGCTTTGGCAAAGAGATCCAGCTGTTTTCCTATCATTCCTTTATTTTAGCTGGCTGCTGCCTGCGACTTGGCTTTGTCTGACATTTCCCTCACGCACTCAGAGTTTAGTTTGAATGTGATTATAGTGTGAGAGAAAACAAAAGCACTGAACAAATGTGAATAACTTTAAAGTTCCTTTTTAACAAAGAAAGAAGAGAATTAGTTAGGCAACAGTTTTATTGTCATCTGTGTGTCAGGTGTGGGAAATGACTGCAGTGAGACGCTAAACAAAGGGCTGAACAAAATATGAACTCAGTACACCTACACTAAAGTTTTTAGAGTATTATCAGTTGGGTTTTGATACATAGACTTAGGTAATTTCAGAGTGTGTTCACACCAGGTGTGTTTAGTCTGATTAACTCTAGTTAGTTTGTCTACTAGAGCTTGGGAAGCTGTGAATGCACAATCAAACTGTGATGCGGATCAGAAAAGCTAATTCTAGCTGAACCTTGGTCTCGGTTCAGTTGAAGTGACCTCTGGTGCGCTCCAAATGAATATGTGGATGAAAGTGGACCAGAGTCCGCTTCAAAAGCATGAAATAGACTACTGCGCAGGGCATTCTGGGTAAAAACAACCATAGCAAACTCACAAATCTAGTTCTATAGGGAGAAATAGGTCATGGTCTTTTACCAAAGACAAAGGGGAAATCCTACAACCGCTAGAATCTGACACCACTCCATTTTTATTTACATTTTGTTAAGAAGGAAGTTGCGCTCATGTCTTCTTTAGAGGTTTTTGTCATTTCCTTCAGTAGGTGAGCTGGTGAACAGGTTTTCAATTAGTTTGGATGGTTTAACTCGTCGGTGTGAAAGCAAACTTCACCAGCTGAAAATGTCACAATTGTTGCGATTTTGGTCCCCAGTCAAACTGAGTCTATCAGGTGTGAAAAAACCCTTAATGTAGTAATAATAATGATAATTGGGTTGTAAGCAAAGATTAGCAATGCATAAGGTGGTAAAATGTTATTGCTTGGTGGAGCATTGAAGCTCATGACATTGAATTGTTGTTGCTATTCCTGTGTGCAGGGTGCTTTGACCCACGGCGACAGAAGAGCCACTGAATCGAGGGACCTGAGCAAGTACAACTTTGAGAACAAGGTGTGTGTTTTCAGCAGTAGTTTACTGGAATGCAATATATTAAAATCATGTAGTTTCTTGATATATGCTCACAAGATTACAAAAACATTTTTCTTTCTGCAGTATGGTACCAAGGCCCTGGATAAAATCACCAAATCAATCAATGGCTACATAGAAAACAAGGTGCCTCCTCCCAAAGGATACCCTGAAGGGGACGCCATGTTCTTCAGAGGTCAGACTGGGTCCAGAGAACACCTTGTTGTCCTGTTGTTGTCCAATAGCTAAAACCTTCTTATATCTTTTATTTCAGACATGAAAGTTGGAATGATGGATGTGGGCATAATCTGTAAGGAGCCTCGCTTTGGCATCAGTACTGAGAAAGGTAAGACTTTCCAAAAGGCATTTTGTTTGAACCGCGTGTTCAGGTTTCGTCACAAAGCTGTGTTGTGTTACGTCAGACTGCAGCATCACCAAGTTCCTGAACCGCATTCTGGGCCTGGAGGTCCACAAGCAGAACTACCTCTTCCAGTACTTCACAGATAACTTCGACTACCTGATAGAGAAGGACAAGAAGGAGGGCAAATACGACATGGGAATCCTAGGTACGGTGTCTCGACAGGGGTACTTTTTGGGTAAACATGAAATAGCTCATAAAATCCAACGAATGTCTTTTTACCGCCACACAATCAGCTTCTGGTGGGTGTGGGGTTTATAATTTGTTGGTTTACAGGTAATAAAGTGTAATCCTCTATTTGTTGTCTTGTGCCTCTCCCAGATCTGGCCCCCGGCAATGATGAGATTTATGAGGAGAAGCAGGAAACCTTCCTGACAGTCGGAAATCCTCAAGACGGACAGGTTGTTCTTTATAAGGTACGTACGGCACAACCTCACCTCCGGTGTGTTATGGTTCATGTCAGCTGTGAGGATTTTGCGATAATTAAAATCCTAGAAAATATGAATATTTTCCTATCCATAGTGTTTTAAAGGTTTGGAAAGTGCTTGGTATTCTGTCTGCACAGTTTTGTAATAAAGTTATAGCAAACTTTTAGGAGCAAAGCGTCTTTACAGTAAGGCATTTGATTATTTATATTGTGTTTAAGCATTTAATTTGAGCAGGAAGGTCATTTAACTAAATGCAAACCAATTTGTTCAACGTAATGAATATTTCATTTTCCTAATGACTCATGACTTATTGATCTGTGTAATTGAATTAAAGGTTGTCTTACGTTTTGTACATTACTAGTTATTGAAATTGGGGAATGTTTTTTGTTCTTAGACCATTCAGGTGTGTAGAGTGTGTAAGAGAGAAATTTCAACAACAAAAAAATGCTTTATTTTAGTTTCCATTGCCCCTGCTACGTAGAATACAATCACAATATGTTATTATTAACAGTAGTAAATGGTGTTATGTATTAGTGAATTGAAATTGTCCTCTTTAGATTCATTAGATTCATTTGTATTGTTTTTATCTCGCGTGGTGCTGGAAAAGTTTTCAAACGTTCCCTGAAAAGTGCTTAAATTTTACTGTGGGAAAAGTGGACAAACAGGGTAGCTATGACATCGTTTAGGTGAAATACCGCACCATCCGTCACAAAGGGTTGATGTTTCAGATATGTAAGATAAACGCATCACAGTCAGGTATGACCAGCATGTCTTCACAGCACATTGTGTTTTTGTTCTTTTATCTGGAAAAACTCTTTAATCTCTCGCTGCCTCTTCCTGTTAATCCAGGTAAATTTATAGGGCTCTAATAAGCCTCTTACTCATCCACTCACAGTAAAAACAACAGCCAAGATTTCAAGGCTTTCAGGTGGATTTTGCACCAGTACAACGTTCGATACGAAGGAAATAAAAAAAAAAACTTTTTCCATGTAACCTGCCCTCCCCCAAGCAGTTGCGACTGCGGTATTAGAGTTTTGATTGATGTCACTTTTCCAGCAGTAAGACTATGATTATACAAGCTTAGCCCCGGGGCCGTGGAGCCCATGCAGATTCTAGTCGTAGGTGGCAACAGGATAATTACTGGTATCTGCCGCTTTTAACCTCCAGCTTCAGGCTAACCTACACTTGACATTTCGGAGTCGGCCGTCGAACTGAATCCTGCGGACAGAGAAGGTTTTAATAAGCTCGGAGAGGGAGTTACATGTGGTTAGATTCACCTGTGTGAGTCTAGGACTGTGATAGTAGAGAACAGTCTGGTGGAAATGATATATTTTTTTTTTTCCTGCTTGTAGTTTTTTAAGTCAGACCCTGCTGGCTGGCTTCAGCACATGGTAAACCTGTTGGCGCCACTGCTGTGCTCATCATGTGCTTGTACATGTCCACCATAACTAAAACCGACCTAAGGTCTTTGTTGGCAAAAAAACCCAAAAAAAACACCACATTTTAATCTCATCTGTATTAACTCCAGTTAGTCCTAGAAGAGTTTACAGCACAAGCTACATGTTTATGTTTGTGGTGGTAGGACAGGAATAAGCTTATCGCAACAAGTAATGAATCAAATGACAAATCAAGATGGGAGACTTCATAATCCATTTTACTGATGGTTTCTGTTTCCGTTTTATTTATTGATTTTGGTTGGCTGGTTTTTATTTTTAGACATTAAAAATGTCTTCCAGTTCCAGTGTTAAGTGTTCTTTAGAAAATTAAACTTTATTGGTCTTCGCACTACTGTGGCGTTATCAATATATATTTGAAAATGATCTCAACGCAATATTATCATCTATTGGAATAATTGCTGGGAAAATTTACAGTCTGGCAAAATTTCATAGACAGGAAGTGTTTTTGTTTTCTGGTTTCTCTTCCTAACAAGTTGTTGGCATGTGGATGATGTGTTAATAAGTACAGTCCTAATGATTGTTATTGAGTGGTATGAAGCTTTAGGATTGTTTTGCTCCCCGTAGCGTCCTGCCAGCATAAATAAGGATCCTCATCCAGCACAGGACCCAGCAGCTGTGTCGTGTCTTATTTACACCCCACTGAAACTTGAAGTAAAACAATTATTTCTAAGACGTTTCTGAAAGGTTTATCTGCTTGCATTTGTGTGTCTCTGAAAGATTAACAAATAACCAGAAACAAACAAGTGGCAGAAATAAGTAGAAATCGTTTTATACATCAAAGCCAAAATAAATATTTCTCAGGACATTAAAGTTTATTACATTTTTGTTAGGAATTACAAAACATAAGAAAAGGTGCGGATATTTGTTAGATCTCTACGATATTTGAAGACAGATATTTTTCTGTCTTTCAAAGTCGCATCGCATGCTTGACCCTCATGTTTTTTTTTTTTGCCCTGCAGATCAGCGTGGACAGAGGAATGCCGTGGGAGGAGGCGTACAACAGGTCACTGAAGCTCTCCGGTCCTGACGAGGGATTCTACCTTTCCTATAAGGTCCGTTCGTCCGTCTCCGTCCAGGCTCCCTAAAGCTTCCCTGTGTGCTTTAATTGGTATAATCTACTAAAATTGTGTGGGTGTGTGTGCTCTCTCTGCAGCTGCGAGGTAACAGCCCGTGTGTGCTGCTGGCCGAGCAGGGAAGAGGTAAAAACTTCAACATCTACAAGCCCAACATTGGCAAGCAGACGCAGCCCGAGAGCCTCAGCAACCTGCAGCAGCGCTACAGAAAGGTAAGAAGTCAACTAACCGGAAATATTGCCTTCCTATCCATTGCGTTTAGCACACTTAAGCAAACTTTTTCTACTTCCCTCGTATTGTTGTCTATTGTATGATATTTTCTCCACCTTAATTTTAGCAGATATTGATTATTTCCTGAGATTGCCATTTAAAAACTAATGGCTCTGGAAATTGCGTTGAAAAAGGATGGATGTTCATAGCCTGAAGTCTGCTGCCCCCTGGTGGACTTGTTTCGCCAAAGCCGTTTTAGTGCTGTGCGAGTCTGCACTTGCTGAACCTTCGACAGATTATCATGTCGACTCTGTGTTGTTTCAGGTTACTTTCTTGGAGGCCAGGGAGAGCTGGGAGAACCAGTTCACCTTTTCCTTTAAGAACTGCAGCCACGCCAACTGGTGAGTAACAGAAACATCCACAACATCCCCGAGGATTATCAGCTCAGGCTTCCTCTGAGCAGTCCGCTGTCTCTAACTATTACAGGCTGTAAAAATCATTGGAGTTATGAATAAATGTCACACTTCGCAAATAAAGCCAATAAAAATAGAATAAATCCAACTGCCTTCTACTTTAGTGTTTGTCAAGTACTGGACGGCTGTTGATCCATTTCCTCTCTGCCTCTTCCAGGAACGGGAAGTGTAAGAAAATCGAGGAGGGCCAGGAGTGTCTGGCGGGGATGCGTCTCCGCCAGTATCACATGCTGTGCGGAGCTTTGTTACGGGTGTGGAAGCGGGTCTCCGACGTTGTGTCCGACATCACCAGCTCCAGCATTCTGCAGATTGTCCGCCTCAAAACCAAGCAGCACAACAAGCAAGTCGGTGAGTGCGTCCAGCGTTTCTGCGTGGAAGTCCTAGGAGAAAACCAAGATCTGTGTGTGAACGATTTTCACAAGAATTAGCTGCAAATGTCACGAAAATAAAATGTTCGAATGATCTTTAGGTTTTGCCACAGATTCTCGTGATGAATTACAATGAACTTGATCATTTCCATTCTGATGATTAACATTCTTGAAGACCAATTTTGTTTTCAGAGACTTTACAATTTATTTTAGTTGCAGTCTCGGTTCTATGTGGTTTTTATTTCCATTTTATTAATTGTTTTTGGATATTTAAAATATTTTCCCCTTCTGCATAAAATTTGAGAGAGCAAACTTGCACCATTATCACTATGTTACTTTATCACAATAATTAATTTGCTATTATGACTACTTTTTGTACTTTTATCCCAAAGAATCCCTACGGCATGTATGACAAAATTTGGAAAAGTTGCAATTAAATTAATACGTTTCCAAGGTAACGTTACATTTTAATTAAGGGGGCTGCTGAACAGAGAGTTGTTTGATGTGTTTAAGAAGCGTTTGGTCAGTCTCTCAGGACTCATTCGTTTCTCTCTCTCTCTCCACGGTGGCTGCACACAGGCATCAAGATCCCAGAAAACTGCGTGGCCCGTGTGCGCGAGGAGCTGCTGCAGATGGACGAGGAGGTGAAGCGGAGGCGGAAAGAGAAGGAGCAGCAGGAGCGCGTGCGCAAAATGGAGCAGGAGAACAAGCATCTTCTGGAGAACCTGTACAGCCAGAAGCACCTCCAAACCCAGTCGCTCGCCCATACCCTGGTGTCCAACCAGTTCCCCAAACAGAACCTGAACGCTCTGCAGAGGACTCAGCCCGGCAGCTTCTCCCAGCCATCCTCCCTGTCGCTGTTCCCTCTCAACGGCTGGCCCAACAACTCCTCCTCCTCCTCCACTTCGTTGTCCTCTTCCTCCTCCACCACCAACGGCCAGGTCTGCCAGCCCAGCCACAGATTCCCCCCGTTCTACAGCTCGTCGCCTTTCATGCCTTTCCCTCATTCCAAGAACCCGCCGCTCCAGCTCACCCAGTTCTCGCCGGCTCCCCTCCTACCTTCCAAGAACCCTCTGGACGAAATCTTGGACCTAACCGTGAGCCCGGATTCTTCGTCTCCGGACAGCACAGCGGCCAACCCGGCGGCGTTCGTGGATGACTTCAACCTGGACGTTCTCTTGGGCCCGACGGCGCCGGACATGTTGACCGGCCCGCAGCAGCCGCAGCTGCCCCAGCTCGACCTGCAGCACATCCTGCAGCACACGTCGGAGACGGCGGCGACGCCGTCCAGCCAGTTCGACCTGCAGCGCGCGCCGGAGCTGCAGCAGCAGGAGCAGCAGACGCAGGAGCAAAGCCGCGACTTGTTGGTCAACAATCCCCAGGACATACTAGAGATACTTTGCGCCGGCCTGCAGCCGCCCCCGCCCGCGCAGAAAGCCGTCTCGTCGTCTTCCGCCCTGTCCCACTACCCTAATCCGTCCTCCTCGTCCTCGTCATCCTCCTCCTCGTCCTCATCCTCGCTGTACTCCAGCGCTGCGCACTCCTCCTGCTTTCCGGCACACTCGCTGCTGCCGCTCTCGGACCCTTTGCCCAACGGCCAGTGCGGCGCGGGCGCGCTGGACGTCCGCGAGGCCCTGAACAGCATGCTGCAAGCCGGACCCGACCGCAAGTCCGTCATCCAGTACCGTCAGCAAGACTGAGAGCTCAAATCGTTACAAACTGTCTGGAATCTGTCCTGTTGTTTTTTTTTGTTTTTTTTTGGTGTTTAGGTTTTTGTGTTTTTTTTTTTTTTAAAGCAGATCGCATCTTATTTGCTGCTGTCTAGAACCTGTTCTACCCTCCTTCCTCTCACCCTGACCCTCTGACCCCTGACCCCCTCAGGGCCTATAGTCACGTCACTGCCTGTCCTGTGCTGGACTCCCTCCCGCCCCCGCCCCACCCTGAGGTGATGGCAGACTCAGTCGATAACAGATTTCTGCACCAAAGTGTGCCGTACACAGTAAAAGGCAGCTGTTTTAAAAGTCAAAAACAAAATAAAAAACAAAACAGGAAGTGAAAAACTAACCACCTTTTAGTGGAAACAAACAAACAAAAAAAAAAAAAAACGGGAGCTGTCAAGAAACACAAAACTTATTCACCGAGGCATGGAAATCTTTAAGGAAAACAAAAACAAAACAACAACAAATCCCACTGCTGATTCGTAACGAGTGAAGTTGCTGGAAGCTCTAAAAACGCCTCGCACCATTTACGACTTTTTGCTTTTTCTGTTACTTTTCTGAAAAAAAAAAAAAAAAGCAGTATGCTGAGTTTTAGTGAAGCAAAACGAAACAACAGAGAGAGTGAAAGAGAAAACACGAAATCTTTTAGCTGGTTAGCCACGAAATGCCTCCTTTTTCTGTTAATTTCCTCCACATCGTCCCTCCTGGTTCTCCCCCTGCTCCTATGAACACTAGCGCGAGGAAGAGGAAGGGGAGGAAGATCAGCCTGCTGTTGCGACAAACAGTGCCTTCAGAGAAAAACCTATAAATGCAGTCTTTAATACTCCATGTAGCCTAATGTATAGATTTGTACTCTTGAGCGGTGGTTTTATTCTTAATTTAATACACGTGTATTTGTATTTAACTTTGACCCCATGAATGAGTGAGTGAGTCAGCCGCCACTTGGTCGGTCTTTGCCGGTGTAAAGTTGTCTGCTCTGCTGCTCTTTGGTTGGGAAAACAAGTCAGGGAAGGTTTTCAGGGCGTCGAGAGGTGAAGCGAGCGGACAGACTCACGCGCGACAGCTTGGCCTACACCTGGTCAGACGCTCGCAGGTTATCAGGTCTCTGAAACGGAAAACACTACGCTCAGAGAAGCCCCGTCACGTTCTCGCACCAGGATTGCGTCTCTTTCTTCTCTGTCCTCCTCCTCATTTCTTCGTCTCCGTCCGCCGCCTTCCTGTTCCAAAATCTCCGTCTTGTCTTGATTTGTTTTGTTTTGTTTTGTTTCGTTTCGTTTTAGCACTTGTCCGATGCAGATTCTGTTTTAAATAGGAGCTCTTTGAGTGTTTTTAAAATGTGTGTTTGCGTCACTATTTTGTCCTCTTGACTTTGTTTCCCCTCTGCAGGCATGGGCTGGTATGAGATCCTGGTGTAAAAATGACAATGACATTTTCAATGAAGAAATGATTTCTACTAAAATATATTCAGATATTTCTTATTATTAAAGTATAAAATAATTCTATCTATTACATTTATGTGTTTATCAGCTACCTTTCAGCCAGCTGACCAGTAGTGAGCAGCGGTTGTCATGTGAAGCAACTTTAAACGGTCAACCTTGATAACCGTGACCAGCTCATGCCTCGTTTCAGTCTCTAAAACCCATGAAAAAAAACAAAAAAAACACAGAAAGTCGCGTTTTGTTTTGTTTTCTTTTTTGTTTTTTGTTTTGTTTTTTTCTTCTTTTTTTCCCCCATTTTTATCCATCATCTTCTACATAGGAAAACAGAAAGCTCGAGCAGCTACTATGCTGTCCTTTTTTCAGCCTCTCAGCGTGTGTGACGTCTCCTGAAGCCTCTGACAGTCTGGCGATAGTCGTGTGTGAAAACAATGCACTGTAGCTGGTTCGTGACAAATTGCCAGAAGTTCAACTTGTCGAAAAAGCAATAACCAATACAATAGTTTTGAAATGAAACAAAACAAACAAACAAAAAAAAAAAAAAACACGCCGAAAAGTTTACGCTCGAGCAGGCAAGGCTTTGCGACTGTCGTCGTTTGAGTCTTTATTTCCGTCACGTTCTGTTTTTTGTAAAGTACACTTTGACTCAGTGAGCATGACGAGTTCTTGGTGTTTTTTCTTATTGCTATCCTGAAACCTATTGTTATTTATATTTAAGGGATATTTAGATTTTAGATATGTTATCTTCTTATGATAAATAGTCCGTGGTATATTTTGGTCAGGGAACTTACTTTGTGTTGAAGATTGCTTAAAGAGAAAAACAAATTTTATTATAACCTGCCACCAAATAAGATTGCACTGTTCTGTACTGCTGTACAGTGTCTGGGTTCATTTTTAGCTCCCGCTGTCCTCTCGACCCGTTCGTCCCAGAAATACCAAAGTGTCCCACACAGACAGACACCGCTAAAGATACTGGCTCCAACATGCGAGACCTTTTATCAATCTCAGGAAGAAACCCACCGTGTCAGGGCGTTCACACAATTATATCGGGTTTTTTTTGTTTTTTTTTGTTTCCCTTGTAACAGTGATGAAACTAATGCTTCTTGGGTTTGTTTTTTTGTTTGTTTGTTTCTTAACTGTGCTGTGACTCTTGCTGTATTTATGTTGGAGATTTAATGTGATTAGTTTATTTGTCCTTGTGAAAATGCTAGTGATTTTAAATGTTTATGCCATCTTAGGGCAAAGATCAAAGCCTCTTTCGTTTAAGAAATTGTACCTTTTCTGCGGACAATTTTATTTTTATTCTTTTTTTTTTTATTTTAGCTTCATTTACACCTGGGATATTTTAACACAGGAATAACAGATCCAAGCCTCTCCCACCCCGTCTCACAGACTCATTCAAAGCAACTGTTTCTCTTTCTCATATATTTCTCTTCAGGCACATTCCAAGACGTCAGTCTGCAAAAGCTTTCTTTGTGGGTTTTTTTTTTTTTTGTTTGTTTTTGTTTGTCACAAAAGTTAAAGCTTTACATGTTTGAGGGATTTATAGATATATAAATATATATTTACAGCAATTTTATTATTTTATTTGCTTAGGTAGGCCTTTAATCATATATCATTTTGCACTAAGAATGGCATAATCCGGTTACTGTTTGCGTTGGCTATGATTGAGCAGTGCAAGCTTGTCGTCGTCCCTGTTCTTTACAATTGCTCTCTGTATACTGTAACCATGTTTCTCGTTCCTTCACAATTTGCATATTATTATATAAATGTTATCACTCTGAAATAATTTATTGCTAACAAAAAAAAATGACACAAAAACATGCTACTGATTGTATGTATTTTTAAACAAAGCCTATTTTTTCTGTAAAAAAAGAAAAAAAAAGACAAAAACTGTGTTCAGCACTTTTATTCTGGGTTTTGCTTTTGTTTTCTATATATTTATAATTTAGATCTAAATGTATATATTGTAAAATTTGTGCCTTTCGACTAATTCTTTAAGAAAAGGTTTTCTACCCATTAAAGGAAGGACTATATGAAACTGCAATCTTAACTTTGTAAACAAATAAAAACTTGAAGATTGCTGAAGCGGAGTCGTGTTTGTTTATTTGAGTTTTACGCTTTGCAATATTATTTTGCGTTCATATTTTAAAATGTCATGAAGAAGAAGTTACACTGAGCAGTCAAAAAAATAAAAACGTCCCCTGATCGCCCTCTCCTGGATGAATGATGCAACTGCATTAAAGCTGACTTCAACTCCAGATTTGTAATTTAATCAGCAGGAAAATGAAGCTGTGAAGGTCTCAGGGGTTTCTCAGAGAGCTTTGAATATCTCTGTTCAATCCACAATCGGGGAGGAAGTAAAAAGGGAAAGAGTAAAGCACAACTGCAAATAGAGACCTGTCTAACCTGATGGAAAAGAAGAAATCAGCTACAGGCGGGAGAAAACGTGACGCATATTGACAAGTGACAGAAAGAAAGTCGTTGAAAGGAAACACAGGTCCTGTCAAACGGCTAGCTAAAGGCAAATGTTAAATAAGTTGATGTGGTCAAAGCAGAACAACAATGAATTTTGAGGAATAATGCAAACCAACGCGTCATAACAGCGCCATCATCATGAATACAACATCTCAATGGTGGAACATGGTGGTGGCAACATCATGCTGTGAGGATGTGTTTCATAGAAGGAATAGTTGGGATCTAGTCGATTAGTGGAGCTAAATATCGAACAAATCTGGAAGAACGTTCTGGAAAATATACAAGGACAAAAACCAAAATGATTCGTTCAAGCACTGGCCAAATGTTTCAGGTGTTTATTTTGTTTGTTTGTTTGTTTGTTTTGGTTTCTTTTTAGTTACAAAACATATTTCCATCCATTTGACTGGAATGTCCAGCTTCACATGACTCAAAATCCCAATACAATAATGGTTGCATAATAAATGTGAAAATGTTCAGGAGTGTGACCAATCTTGTGAGGTAACACACAGGTACACACAGATTTTTGTTTGTTTCATAAAAAACTGAAGTACTGTATTGCTAAAACAATAATAATAATAATAATAATATAAGTGAACTTCACAGCATTCAGACCATTAGATAATCTGTTATCTTATTTAATACAGAAACAGAAGCATAATGATGTTTTATTAACGTGATGGCAGTCAAAGGTCATGCCTTACAATAAGTGTTGAATCTGTGATCGTAAACCCGTCTTTTTTACGGCCAGAGAGCCACGTCATGACGTCGTGAAACTCAGCGTCCGATCAGGCCACGCCCCGGGCTCACCTGAGCGCAGGTAGATTTGAGGCAAACTTTTACAAGAAACCCAACAGCCAAAGGGAGAAAACGACACCGCGAAGAAGACTTCTAACGGGAACTTGGGATTTTGTTTATACGAAGAAAAAGATAGCGGAAAGAAACAGGTTTGTTATTCTAACTTGTGTTTTACGCGCTTTTTTGTTGTTGTTGTTGTTGTTTAAAGAAAAAAAAGTTCAAGTTTTGGAAGGAGATTCGAGCTCTAAAAACACAGGTGTTTTCTATCGCTGCAGATTAAAGGCTCGTTATCTTAACGACTCATTAATGGCGCAGGTGTCTCAGCGCTTTAAAATCCAGCAGGTGTCTTCATGCTTTTTCTTTTAGCTCTTATAAAGTACAAACTGGACAAAATGATATTCAAAAGATTTTTACAACTTTTGTTTTTGTATTTGAGAACGTCTTTGTACGGGTTTAATCCCGGTATTGTAGAATTGGGCATTTGCTCGGTGTTGATGTCGGTGGGTCTTTGTGAAGCCCAGCTTGCAGTTCTTGGTGAACGGTGACTGACAGACAGCTGCAGGCCCAGCTCTCCTTCTCTCCCCTCTTCTCTTCCTTTCATTTCTTCCCCCCCTCGCCTTACTGGTTCTGCCACATGTGCAAGTTTCTACCTGCCCGCCGAAGAGTTTCACAACAGTTTCGGCTGCATTCCCAAAGTGCTGCGTCTTCCTCTGCCTCCATCCGAATCAGAGTCTGGATCTGATTAAATGATTGTTTCTGGAAACGTCACTGAGAATAAAGAGGATTCGGTTGAGAGCGCTTTGATTAAAGAAAAATACTTTTAATAAAATTGCCTGCCGAAATTTGACTTAAAAGTAAGTCGAACGAAAACTGATCAAGATATCTTTTAAAAAAATTAAAAAAAAGCACAATAATGTATGAAAAATCAGAATTAGATTAGCTCAAGACTTTTGGCTCTGGCTGATGGTCTTTCAATTGCTATGCAATATAAACTTATTGACTGAGCATTGAAACACATTAAACCACAATATAGAAAATGTACAAATACAAAAGTACATGAATATATGTGTGAGTATGTGCTGCTTTGTGTCAATACTTTCTTTTAGGAGTCTCATAGCTGTCAAGTCTGGTTACTTAAGTGAAACAGAAACAGCTGACGGAAATGATAGTGGGGAGTGAAATCAACATTAATCTGAAGTATACTGATATGAAATTAGTGTAGCCTATTTATTGTGCATTATTTAGTCATTTAGAGTTTTCAGGATTTTTGCCTTGCAGCATCAGCCCAAAGTTCGAATCAGTTCTGGCATCAGTCTGACTTTGGATCTTTCTTTGGTTAGTTTACTTGTTCTCAAAGCATACCAAGATTTTCTTCACTTACTCTAGTTTTCTGACCCACTGGTTGATGGAGAGAGACGGCAGCCTCCCTGGCTGCTAGGATGGATG